>NC_088331.1:14655000-14840000 GCF_036884655.1 Musa acuminata AAA Group
CAAATGAACCACACTATCTTTTCATAAGAAGAATCTCATTCTCACCATCTTTTCCTGTTCCATTGCTTTTGACAAAATACATTGACTACTTTCTTCTGATGCATTAAGAGGACAAATGCTACTATGTGTCTTGGCAAAATCTTGGTGCGAATCTTTTTGGTTGTTCCCGCTATGGAAAAGCATTACCTACCTACCTGCTTAGAAATTGTTCCATGGTCATAAATCTGTATGTTGTTGTGGCTGATTATTGCAGGCCATTGGATTGCGGACATCGGAGATGCAGAATACAGCTCAGACATTTTCATCCTTGGCAAAAGAACTGCTACAATCCACACAGGGCAGCAAGAGTACGTAGGAGAGACAGACGTCGCATTAAGTTCCCACTTGTGTATGTGTGTAGAACCTATTGTTATTGTTGTGTGTAGGTTCTTTGCGTGTGTGATTTCGTTTAGCGTAGTAGGGGTCATGGTTATGATTTGTGCTTTGTTGTGTGTAGGTTCTTTGCGTGTGTGATTTCGTTTAGCGTAGTAGGGGTCATGGTTATGATTTGTGCTGACTCTACTCTCTCTTTCTGAGGTAGCATTTGTATCTTGGATCATGATATAAACAAAAAGGAGTTTGATCGGAAAGGAATACGGAACCCACCCAGAGTGAGCAAAGATGGAATTAGCAACTCAACAAGTGTGATGTGGGATCCACCACTTAGTCAAAGTGTGCTGCAGATTAGATGGCGGCATTGTGTAGGCAATTTCTATTCCTACACATTGCTCGATAAGAAAAATTCACGCCTGCAAATGCTTATTATTGAGTAATTCTTCACAAGTTAATAGTTGCGAACAATCTTTTTTGTGTCAGCTGTCTCTGCTGTGAGATTTACCAGTGACTAACTCGACTCCATGATCAACCCACACGAAATTTAAACATAGATGATGATGCATAACCGTTGGATGTGCAGCTGCTGCACTCGTAATCACTCACCACTATACCTCAGAAACCCCGTTCTCAGAACACATTTAAGTGCACCCATTCATTCCACCTCAAACACATCCAGATATGAAACGACTACCGATCACGATATCAACTAGCCAAAACTCCAACAGAACCGCCTTTCTATAGTTGTGACGTGTCACGCACGAAACAATCGATCCCATGTCAAGTAGAATATGACATGCCTACCATAACCATAGCACACACTGCCCACCATCGATACCGTGCAAGTATCACATGCCAAGTAGAATATTCTTATGCGAGCGACTAGAGTTGAAGTTACAAAGATGCTCTTTATCTATGCATAATTTAAAATTTTTAAATTATTTTAAATAGATATCACAAGTATTTTTCTTAATCTAAAATAGTTTATATTGAACAACCACCCAGATTTAAAAATATTTTTTTTAATTATATTTATGATTTATTTAAAGCTCTCTATGAGTTAAAGAAAGCTCTTAGGGCTTAGCAAGAGAGATTTAGTTCTTTTCCTATATAAAATAACTTTTCAAAAGGTAAGGTCGACATCACATTATTTATAAAAATTTTTATTAATAATTTTTTATTATTTAAATTCATATTGGTGATATTATTTTGTATCAAATCTTTATGTGAATTATTTGCTAAGAATATGATTCAATAATTTGAAATAAGCTTGATAAGCGAATTGATATTTTTCTTAGGATTATAAATTAAGCAACTAAATGATAAAATTTTCATTAGTCAAACCAAATATACTTTTGATATATTAAAATGATTTTACATAGACAATACTAAGCTTATCATATACGGATGAGTATCTCTACTAAATTAGATATGGACATTGAAGGAGAATGCTTTGATGAAAAGACTTATAGATATATGGTAGGTAGTTTTATTATACCTTATTATAACTGATATAATATTTTATATTAGACTTTGTGTAATATTTCAATCTAATCCTAAATAATATTATTATAAAACAGTAAATTTATATTTTAGATATTTATAAAAAATAATATGAGATTATGATATCCTAAATCTAAAAATTTTAATTTCATTGTTTATGTTGATGCTAACTTTGTAAGATATAGAATAGATAGAAAATGTACTTTTGAAACTAGTCAATTTCATATATTTTGAAACTTATTTCTTAGTCATCCAAAAAGCAAAACTCTACTGCACTCTAAAGCTGAAGCTAAATTTTCTATGTCAAATGCATATTATGTGTATGTAATTTGGATGAAGAATATTTTAGAATATTATAAACTTTGTTTAAAAAATATCTCTATAAAGTGTGACAATACTAGTGTAATTTATTTATCAAGGAATTCTATTTAACATTCTCGAACTAAACATATTGATATTAGACGTCATTTCATTATGGATCATATAAGTAATCATGATATATCTTTAGAATTTATTGATACAAAACATGAACATTTTTACTAAATCATGAGGAATAATTTGATTTTATTATAAGATAATTATATATATTAAACCTATATAAATGATTCTTGAGATCACTTTGGACATAGGTTAAAAAAAAAATTTGAGGCTCAACGATAGCACCATAGGCTTAGTACCACCAAAACATTTTGTCCAATAGTAATAGCATCACCAAGCTAGTGGTACTACCCCCGGTGATCCATTACCATGCCCTATAACTTTAGGACTAGAGTAGAACCACCTTAAACCCCTCTCCTCCTCTCCTCTATCTCACCCCAATTGGTTTCTCTATCTCCTAACCCTCTTCTTCCTCCCTCTAAACCTCCTCCACAACCCTCTTTCTCCTTCTTCTTCCTAGTTTCTCATTAAGTTATCTTCTTACTCTTTACTCACACAAAGCCGAGGACTTTTACTCCTTTTATAAGGTTAAGAATCAAGTTAAGAACTTAGTCACTCTTTTTGGTCATTAAGATAAAGGTCTTAACTTAGTAAGACTAAGACTACAAGGGTAATCTCTAAATCTCTTATTCTTATTTTTACAATAAATATTATAGTCCTCATGACACCTAGAAGAGAAAAGTAGATGAAACCTATAACACCATCCTATTTAATTCCTTTGAACATGTCATAAAATTTAGTTTGAATTTGAGATTATTCAGAAAGAAAAATATATGGACCTAGAAGATTTAGGTGAATCGGAGACTATTCAATGATTCACTAACTTAAATGTCCTTCCTATTATTCAAATTAGTGAACTTATCTACCCTAGATTAGTTAGAATATTTTATAATAATTTATATATAAATAAAAATGATAAATTATCTATTTATATTTTAGGATATTATATACCTATCAAAGATAACATAATTTATGACATCTTAGGTATCACTTAAAAAGGATCAAAGTTTTCTTTTCCTAGGATAATGGGACATCGAGTCCACTAGGGTCACCTATCATGAGGTTATTATCATTATTTTTTAAAATTTTAATCTATCTATTGACCCTAAGAGTTATGAATATATTTTACTATTTAATGTAAAATTACTTATATCATATTTCAAGTAGTATTTTACTTCATAAATAATTATCATCTTAATAAAGCTAATACTTTAAAAATAATTATCACCGGGATTATGACAATGTGCTTATTTCTTTGGTTATCTCATACTTAAAATATGATTGATATATCTTAGAGGGATATGATGCTTCTATATAAGATTTGATTACTAAACTTTTACATACATATGACATAACTATCCTATAAGATAAAAAAATTATAAAACTAGATAGATTTAATATCATTAATAAAAACTTATTAAGAAGATTAGATTAGATTACTTAAAAAAATTGACCCTTTACTCGAGCCTATTTTAGATACACCTATATATATATATATATATATATATATATATATATATATATATATATATATGGGTCAACGGATCTAATATTTTATATCAGTTTAATTGAACTATCTTGAGTTTTAACGGGATCCGATTTTAATTAAATTATAATATATTCGTCAATGTCTTGGATACTTGTTGATATATTTTTACTAATGCACATTGCATTGTCGTATTTAACACGTCATCGATACGTGGGACACAACACTATTCATTGCATCCATTGATGGTCGCAGGCAAAATGTTGCATGGCTACTTCGTTCGTCCTTGTAAGAAGAGTACAAACTAAAATAGGGTGGGTTTATCGTCTCCCAGAGAGACCCAAGGAACTTACAAGGCAGGCCCATTCACAAGAGTGGCTCACCTGTACCTTACCTGCCCTTGGTGGACGTTGTGGCCTTATATTTAAATGCCTCCCCTCTCATGACCAAGTGTTACGATAAAGCAAGCGATCGAGTGGGTGAGAAAGAAACCCGGAGAGATGAGATGAGGTCGAACAGGGCGGGCTTATGGACGTGGGGACTTGTTTACCTTGCTTGGTTCGTCCCAAGATCGAATGACCGCTTGCTTCGTTCGTCCTTGTAAGAAGAGTACAAACCAAAAGCAACGGGTTTATTTGCCTCCTCCACCCCTCACTCACTCTCTCAGAGAGGCCGAAGGAAAGGACAAGTCCCGATCAAACCCCAACTTTAACATTCAACCAGAGAATTAATTGGTAGCCAAATCTTATTTCAATTGAGCTTGTTGTTATGCTAATAATGAGCTTGTTGTTATGCCAAACGATCCACAGGCCAATTAAATATGCCTTTTAAGATTCGACTCGACCCGATCAAACCAAAGTAAAAAATTAATTCAATAATCTTCTTTTTTTTTTTAAGTCAAAAGCAGTTTGCAAACTATTATTAAGAAAAAAAATTAAAAGTAAAGACAACATCAACAAATACATGACATAGAATTACAACATCAACTTCCATAATGTATTCAAATGTACTTAGTATGATACAATCGTCAGTTTTTGGGAAAACTTCTTATACATATTATTCATACAAAAGTTTGCATAACGTATCCAGATGCATTTGATATGTAATATGGCATAATTACCGGTCTCTTATGGATCCATCACAGCTCTCTCTCTCTCTCTCTCTCTCTCTCTCTCATCTTTGACCATAAGAAACCAGTTTTACATGCTTGGTTTAACACTGAGACGAGTTGCCAGCTTCTGACTAAGAGACTTGTCACACTGTACTCCACAGGGAATAACGAGGATGTTAGCATGAAGAAGAAGAAGAAGAAGAACAAAAAGTAGGTCTCGACAAGAAAAGAACACAGAGTGGGAAGCTAATCTGACCTGAGACCAATAAGAGATCCAGATACTGCGTATCTCATGGGTGACCTTGGGGTCAGATAGAGCCTCCACCCATCTGCGGATGAAGCGCTCTTGCCTGCCATGAACATTGGAATTCCACTCACGTAAAAATCCAGTGCATACTATATGCATCCTGCAAAACTGGAGTCTGGGGGACAGACCTGTCAGGAGAGAAAGACCGGTATCTCTCTCCAGGCTGCTTGAAGTTGTTCTCCTTGCTAATCATGCACTGAATTCACCAAGCACAAAGAACATTAGATCTTAAGCTCCATCGGAACCTAGATAGATGATTAGGATCACACTACTGACTCACTACACAATGTTCCACTGAAGTAACAGATTCTTATGATACACTAATATCATACAACCAAAACAAATAATTGCCAAGTGTTGATTCTCTAGAGAGAGATGCAACTCACAGATATAGTAGAATTCATAACGATGCTTACACCACAAAAACTAGTTGCTATTATTACAGAAGCACGAGGTCTAGATCAAAGAGACTCACTTTCTCGCGTTTGCCGGTAAGAACACGGGTTGGAATTGGGAACCTCTCGGCATGACGAACGGGATCGTACCTTGATGGGAAGTAATCCACCTGAAAGAAACAGATATATGTTAATGAATGTCCCAAAAGTCAGAGATGAAGGTTGGAGCAATATGACACTACCTCTTCGTCCCTGTGCATGAAGTTCATGAACCCATCATAGTGGTTGTTGTGATGAGCACACTTGGGAGCATTCACCGGAAGCATCAGATAGTTGGGTCCGAGACGGTGCCTCTGGGTATCAGAGTAGGAGAAGATTCTGGTCTGAAGAAGCTTATCATCCGAGTAATAGACTCCAGGAACCACAAGTGCGGGGCAGAAGGCAAGCTGCTCGTTTTCTCCGAAGAAGTTGTCGATGTTCTTATTCAGGACCATGCGCCCAACCGGCTGAAGAGGAAAGATGTCTTCCGGCCATGTCTTGGTGACATCAAGTGGGTCAAAATCGAACCTATCCTCGTGATCAGGGTCCATGGTCTGGATGAATAGCTTCCACTCTGGATAGTTCCCAGCAGCGATGGAGTCATAGAGATCCTGGGTGGCATGGCTGTGGTTATTGCCTCCTACAATCACAGCCTCTTCCTCCAGCAAACTCTTGACTCCACATGTAGGTCTCCAGTGGAACTTAACGTAGGTAGCTTTCCCTTCCCTGCTGATGAGCGTGAAAGTATGGACGCCAGAGCCATCCATGTGACGGTAGTTCAAAGGAACACCAATGTCATCAAAGAGAAAAGTGAACATGTGCAAGCTCTCCGGGTGGTGCGAGAAGAAGTCAAGGATCCTCCAGTTCTCCTGAATGTGGGACTTGGGGTTGGGTTTGAGAGCATGGACCATGTCAGGGAACTTCATCCCATCACGGACAAAAAACACTGGGAAATTGTTTCCCACCATATCGAAGTTACCCTGGAGCAAAGTAAATTTACAATAGTAAAAGCATTAGCATAGATTCTAACTTCTGCATAGATTCATCCTACGAGTCCGCAGTCTGATATGAATGCCTGGTTTGTTACTTCAATATTGCATGTTAATGCTTTTTTGCATAAATTACTGGTTAAAGAACAATGAATAATAACACTGCTACTGCCAAACTAGAATCATCTTAAGTCAGCTGGCAATCGAACAACAAAGAGTGCCAATCAGTAATCATATTAAGAACAAAAAAGGGTCTGGATCTTTAAAGAGTCAATTCTCATACCACCTATGAATGCCTTGAAAAAATGGAGCAGCAGATGAGTATATAAAATTTAACTAACATGCCAAGGAAAATTGGTTTATTCACTGTCGAAAACTGATAACAAAAAATGATTAGAGGCATACTGGTCGGGTTTACCTCTCTAGTGTAGAATTTCACTGCAAAACCTCGGGGATCTCTCAATGTTTCAGGACTCCCACGCTCATGAATGACAGTTGAAAAGCGAACGATGACTGGGGTCTGCACCCCTGGAGCACGAAGGAAATCAGCACACGTTAGGCGAGAGACATCGTGAGTGACCTCAAAGAAGCCTTTGGCGCTAGCTCCTCTGGCATGGACAACACGTTCCGGAATGCGCTCTCGGTCAAACTGAGCAATCTTTTCCACGAGATGATAGTCTTCGAGGAGAATAGGTCCTTTTCAACAAGAAGACGACACACACAGTTGAGTCAAGTATTACCAGCAATCACTGTATTTTGAGACTGATTTGTGACAATAAAAATCTTGCTACTACTATGTGTGCAGAAAGCAAACAATTGTAAACAGTACATATCTAGACATCAGCTAATCCGCTAAAAATTTTACTTGGGATTCCACAACCATTCCAAGCACCAGACTCCATTAGATTCGATTGGCACCACTAACCACTACATAATTGCTGCAGGCTACTTATTATTACAGAGCGACCTTGCCGTCATATTAAATTTATTGTGAAATAACTTACGTCAAGCTTAACATATTGCGAGCCTTAAGAATTGTTCAGATAAGCATTGATCTTGTCGGTCAGTCATGAGCTGATGATGCATTCAAGTCACATAATGTTGAAATAAACTACACTGCCTACAGTGTCAGGATGTCCTACAGGTTAAGCGCATCAGTAAACCTTCTTAACAGTGGATATCTAAATATCCTAATTTTATTTAAAAAAGAGTTGGGTAATTTTCTCCCTCATTCCATTAGACATCAAAATTTTCTTCATGTCCATGTGAAACAGTGTATAATTTGCTCCTTTTTTTGGGGGATTTTACATAACCAAGATATCATCGAGCTATAGTCAATAACCTCATCCATAAAACTGATATACTTATTAAAACTAAACAAACAGATTCATATTTTATATGCAGTATGCCATATGAATTTTAATAAATATAAAGAATAAAAGAGAATTATAGAAATCCTTGCATGCAATAGATGGCATTTATCTAAACGGAAAATAATCAGTTAATATGTAATTAATAAATAGAATAATATATTCACACAAATTCAATCCTTGGTTGCTATGAGTTTTGAATTAGTTTTATTATTGCTTGGATGCCACAAACAATGATAACGTAATATTAGAGATAGGCTTTTCGCAGATGATCATGTTTATTTGTGGAAATAAAAGTTCCTAATATTACTGATATAAAATAATTTTCCAAATTTCAAAACATGAAATATGACTGGCAACAGAAATATTTGTCAAAGGATTATTAGCTCTACAAAAAAAAAAAAAATATTACTCCGAGAAACATGAACAATCAGCTGATTGTTAGAATTGCAATTATGACATCCTATACTAAGGTCCCTTGCATTTCCAAGACTGGTGGACTGTTCAGAAACAAATAACATATTTTTCCATTGGTGATAACCACAAATCCATCACTGCATGAAGTTTCTTCATCGACTAACAAATTTCGGAAACACCATGTCTTCGAACTTGACAAACAAGTGGAACAGAGACCAACCAGATAGAGTGGAAGGATAACGGAGGCAACAAATGCAATCAATCAGGCAAGAAAAAGAAGTCTTCAATTACCTCGGGATCCGACGGTGAGAGAGGCGTTGTTGTTCCAAACGGGTGCCCCAGAGTTGGTGGTCCAGAAGGGCGAGTTGTAGTTGCTCGAGGGGCGGAACTGCAGCATATGAAACGCCGATTACGAGTGGGGCACGACAGAACCATCCAAATGTCAATCGAATCAAACAGGACAAAAACACAAGCAAAATTTTAGAACAAACAACAGAGACGAGGGCAAAAGAAACAACTTGGCGACAAGAAAAAGGAACCAAAATTTTCTATGGCATAAAGCGCAAAATCCAATCTTGAACAAAAGGAATCACGAAACAAGAGTAGAAATCAGGTGAAGGGTCGAAACCTCAGCGTCATCAGCATCGAATAAAGGGCAGGATAACTCCGGAATCGCGCCCGCAAATCAAGAAAATTGAGAGTATTATCAGAGGAATCGGCTTGAGAAGCAAAAGGAATGCAAAACCAAACAATCCATCAACAAGAAGCAAAACAAGAGGGCGATGAAAAGAAACCCGTTCAACATCCAATCTTTCGTCATCGACGGACAGAAAGAAAAACGCACCTTGTAGGGATCCATGCGAGAACACTCGATCGCTCTCTCTCGCTCTGTATCAGATTATTAGACCAACGAGACGGGTGAAAGCGTAGGCCACACGACTACCTTCGCCGGTGCTGGGGAAAGGCATGCATATATAGGCCACCGGTTGGCATGTATATATGTGGCCCTACTTGTCGACACGCGTCCCCACTTGACGGGAAAAGATTGCGTGTACTGTGTTCGCTTCTTGGAACATGAGATACATACCACAAAGCAAGTTACGGGCCTTGGTTTCTTCTTGGACTGTTCTTATATGTCGCGTGCAGGATTGATCACTTGTGAGCAAACATATCGCCCGTTTCTTCTACTCTAATCGTTAGATCGAGAGCTAAACAAACCATCAATGATAGATGCCGTAATGTTGGCTGTAAGAGGGCAGGCAGCTCAAGAGCCACAAAAGGCTTGAAGGATGAGGTATCCACCTCAACATTTTCCCTACTAATCTGTGCGTATTTTGTATGAACAGGAGTCACCGGTGGAGTCTTATCTCTTTAGGGCATTTCTACGACCATCTCTGTGCCACCGGTGAGTGTCTGACGCGTTGCATTCCAAGTGTCTCGTTAACCCTTGGATTGATTGTGTGCTCTTCGTTAAAGGGCACGTCGGTTTGTGGAGCAGATTCGAGGGATTTGGAGCCAACGATGGAGGGATGGGGGCAGTGTGGACGACGTGCGTAGAGGGAAGAAGACAACACTTTCCGAAATGGTAAACCACAACAAGGTTAGCTTGAAGAGTTGTGGACGCCATTAATACTTCAAGAAATCAACGAAAAAGAAAGAAAGAAAAAAAAAAAAAAATCTTCTCGCTTCTACTGAAACAATCTTAAGCGTTTGATATATTTAGTTTCACCATGTGAAATGTTCGTCGCATCAAAGACTATGTCTCCTATAATAAAGCTTCATAAACACTTAATAGCGACTGATAGCCACAGAATTAAGTGTTCCATGAATTCTTTGTTCTTTTATTTCCATAAAATCGCATTCTCCTTTCTCACTCTGTTCATTTTGCATCTTGGGTATGAATGGATGAGTTAACCAGAGATTGCTGCATGATTGATTATAGTAGCTGGTTGTCATTTTCCCACGTTTTTTTTCTTTTTCATAACTAAATAAGAAAAAGAGATAGGATAAAAATAAAATCTTTTTTCATGAGGGTTGTATAGTCTTCGATATATTATATTAATTATATTCAAAATAAATCATTCTTTTTCAAAAAATCTTCTAAGAACCAGGTTTTTTTTAATGTGTTTCTCCTGTAATGAACTTCTTATGTTTTTCTTATGAATCTCTTTATAATACTTTAATAAGTTTAATTCTAATAATTTTTTCAAACTTATTTCATTTAACATACCAAGTTTCTTTTGAAGTTGTTAAAATATTTTAAATTTAAGAGATTTTATAAATATATCGACCACTTATTCATTTGTGAAGTAGTTCTACTTTTTTTATTTTTGACATGATCTCTTATAAAATAAAATCTTGTATTAATATGCTTCAATCTTTCATGGTAGACTGGATTCTTGGTTAAGACAATAAGATTTGTTATCAACATAAATCTTGGTTGACCTCTCCTATAACATATAAAGTTCCTCGAATAATCTTCTTAGCTATGTAATATAACAAACATAAAAAGATGCTACTATATATTTTACTTCACAATTTGATAGAGCAATGATATATTATTTTTTTGAAGACAATGTGAATATAGTTTCACAAAAATAAAATACAAATCTAGTTATACTCTTCCTCTTTCCCGTCCAATTATTATCATTATATCAAATAAGCTCCATGATGAATAGTATATTTTATACTCAATTATCTCTTTAGTATATCATAAAATTCTTTTAACGATATTTAAATGAGATATCTTAGGAGCTTCCATATATCTACTTATTAAACTAACTCCAAATAATATATCAACCGCATGTCAAATACCTTAAACTTCCAACTAAGCTTTTATAATAAATTGAATTAATGTATTTACCTTCATCTTCCTTGGTTAACATGGTGCCATATTCTATAGATGTATATGTAGGGTGATAATCTTCAATGAAAAATTTCTTTAGAATATCCTTTGTATAATTTTCTTGTGAGATAAAAAATTTCTTCATTATCTTGTATAACTTGAATATAAAGAAATAAGTCATTAGGATCAAGTCGATCATCTCAAACTCCTTCTTCATAAAGTAATTAAAATATTTAATCATGGAACAACTATTGCTTATAAAAGTTAAATAATATATATATAGGCATATAAACAAGATATTAAATTTCTTATAGAGAGCATATTCATATTGACATTTAAAAAAACTTGTTTGGATACAATAAGCATCTATTCGAGAATTTCATGCTTACAGGGCTTGTTTAACCCCATAAAGATCTCCCTTTAATTTGTAACATTTGTCTTCTTATTCATGAATAATAAAACCAGAGGGTAGTTGAACATATACCTTTTTTTTTAAAAATTCTATTAAGAAATACCGATTTGACATTCATTTGTAAAATTTTTCATTTCATATGAGCTGCTAGAAAAATAAGTAATCTTATTGTCTCCAATCAAACAACTAGTATGAATACTTCTTCATAGTCGATTCTATATTACTATTTATATCCCTTTGCAACTAATCATGACTTATATTTCTCCACCTCTCCTTATGTATTTTTTGTTTTTTGAAGATATGATTAACACCGATCGCTTGGTGGTCTTTTAGAATATCATTTTTGTTAATAGCATAAATCTCCTCGTTCATATAGCTTGTCACCATTTTTTTTCTCTGGAAGCTTCTTTGAAGATTAATAGATCATATCATGTGAAAAGATAAAATAAAAAAAAATCCTTCGAGTCACATCGTATAGCTGGTGAATCATTCTTGTTTTTATTGCAATTGGACTCTTTGAATCATGTGACTTAGCCGATCTAGATGATTGATTCAAGTAAATACTTTTTATGATAGAATAATTTTTTTTATTTTATGATATCTTAACAAGCTTAATTCCAACCATCAATCTTTCCATCAGCTAACTTGTTATAACGGTTTGTATTGCAAAAGTAGAACTTTCTTGTGGCACCTAAGTCCACTTTTAAGTTTTATGTCCGACTTGCCTTGCTTATATCAGAAACTAACTTGGAAAGATTAGGAGGCAACAATCTTTGCCTCAGGTTACCAAGTGACAATAATGTAGGTTCCTGTACTCGATACTGACTTTTGAGACTCGCATGAAAAAGAAAGAAAGCTCATTTGGGGGGCCATAAAAAAGAGTAGCTCTTTTTTCTTTGCCTTATCCAACTAGACTGAGCCAGAATCCTGATAAATGTTCATCTTGTATGATGATTCTGCAATTATATAGCACCATGCTTGCATTGATTTCCTATATAGGTAGTTTTCTGAATATTTCGAGTGGATCCACATCCACCATGAGCCTTCGCCAGCAAAGGTTTGATTGTGAGTTAGGGAGAGTGCCCGTCATGGACAGATCAAACAGTGATGTGTGCTTTACATGTTTGGAGGACAGAAAAACAATAGTTGGTGTTTGTGCTTTGGTTCTTTTGTATACTTATACACTTTCTGTTTAGGTGACATGAAATATAACCTACAGAATGTTTATTAGTATGATTAACATTCCCCAACTCACCTGACTTCCTGCTCGTCCACCATTACAGAAAGGCTTTTGTGGTATCTTGAATGGAAAACCAAGGTCGAAAAGTAGCTACGCTATCAAACATCTGTAGCATGGGCCTTCTGGAGAAACATTTTACCGAATAGAACCTAAAATTGGCAAGAAAAGGTGGGATAATTACACCAAAATACATCATCTAATCTCAATAAAAGGTGGGTTCTCTTGCTCACTTGTTTTGAAAGTCACAGATCTCATAGCTGTGTTGTCAATGATATATTAAACTTGTTATTCTGCATAAATATTTTACAATGCATGTTATCTTCACCTGCTGTGATGCATATTTAACTCTCTCTCTCTAGTTCGGTAAAAGGAACATAATTGATTGTGCAGTCATAGAAAAATTGTTCTCCATCGGTATTATAATTGAGTCTCGGCTTGCACCACAACAGATGTTGAATCTGGACGAATCAGATAGCTACTACTTGATCTTTGTTGTCAAGTCCATGCACACCGTTGGTGTTTTTCGTGTTCCAGCAGTTGTCTAGCAATTATCAAGCAGCAGAGTTTTAAATATGGAGCATGCTTTTCCTGTATTTTTATTTCTTTAGAGGAAGCATCTGTTCAAAATATCAGGAAACATGAAGCATCTTCGGCACCTTCATTTATCAACATTTTGGTACTTGATCTAGTAAGCTTTCCAAGACATGACACCACATGTTCCATATGCAACGCCAAAGTTTTAGAAATGCACTAGTTTTGCTGATTTTTCTTCCTAATATTCTCTCAGGTCATCGTCATGAACAAGATCTTGCCAACCATCAGCTGTAGCTGCATCTTATTCACAGACACAACTTCATAATCCTACAGACATATCACCAGTTGATGTGCTTTTATTTATTTGTATGTGTAGGATCTTGCAGAACATGCTAAATGTTCTCTTGATGAGAAAAAAATTGTGTATAGGTCAGTATGTGGGTCCCCTAAAGATAACTTCAAACTCCGCCTTAGTTGAGATTGTTAAAAGGTTGTCCATCAGCATCAGATTCCATGGTTGCAGCTAATGAAACCTCAGAAAGTAAACAGACTACCACAGAAAATGCATACTTCGATCAACCAACGCTTCGTACCTACCTTTTCTAACTCCTATCCAGCGAACGAGCCGAACAACCCCACCGAGTCATTTTCCAATTAGTAGAATCGTATCTTTGCTGTACGTTTCTAGGTAACCAGTTGATGACGGTATTCCTATTCTTAACAAAAAAAACATCATATTCCATATAACGTAATTTTCTATGGGTACAAGGCTTTAACTAATATTGAACAATGACTGCTTTGCCAATTAAACCAATATTCTATTGCTAGTACAAGGAAGGAACTCATATCCCAACTCATGCATTGTGAGGAATGAAATGAGGGATGCATGGATAAAGCCAATGGTGATCTTGCCTTATTCGGCAGAAACTTTGGTACTCGACGGTTTATATACGGATCACTAGGTCGAGGACTAAGACATCTGGTTACGCTACAATGGCCTTCAACGCCAATCTTCTCCTCGTCACGGCATTCCTGTGTCTTCTGAGCGTCCACCATGGACGATCTCACAGCAGTAAATATAAGAACAATTCTTTCTAGTGGATCCATTTAAATCTTTTGCCTTCATCTGTTAGAAAAATCGTTCGGATAAGCAAATGCCATCTTTGCTGGATTTACGAATCATTAGGAATTATTGTTTCTCTTGATTCCTTCCCTCGTAGTGCTCAGTTTACATTATGCTTGGACAGACAGGGGATATAAACAGGAATAATCTTTGTATATGAATAAATACTAGAAGACCATAATACGCAGCGGAATTAAATGAAACAACAATAAAATAGAACACCAATATATATGTAGAAAACCCCTTCAATGTGAAGGGTAAAAACCACGGGGCAAATTAGAGATAATCTACTATGAGAATAATGAATATACAAATCTCAATCTCTTGCCCTAAACCCTAGCAACAATCACAAGAGAATAACTAGGATATAAGGATCACGTCACTGCCTACAATATCTAAAACCTCCCCAAGTAATCACAGTAAGAGTCTACTGTAGATTTGATCTAACTTGAGATGAGAACACTACTAGATGATTGAGAACAGCCTCTTTGTATTGTCTTTGTTTTCTTCCCTTTCTTTCTATTCCTTTTCTGCCTTGTTTTCCTCATTTTCTTTGGAATCCCATGGCTATTTCCTTCTCCCATGTTGCTACCATATTTATGTCTTTTTCTACCTCCAAAATGTAGTCACCACACCCCCCTAATGTTAATTAGGGTTAGGTTAAGAGGGGGTGAGCTGTGGGCTGCCCAAGCCCACTATGGGCTAAATTTGTGGGCTACCAGCCTAACAACCTCCCCCTTCAGCCCATAAGGGAGGCTATCCCATGACTCCTTAATGTGAAGCCATGCCGACCAGTAGTCGGCATATCTCCTATTTTTCTTTTGGTAAAGTTTTTGTCAATATATTTGCTCCGTTGTCATCTGTGTGAATTTTCTGAAGCTGCAACTGCTTCTCTTCAAATACATTTCGAATCCAGTGGTATCTGACATTTATATGTTTTGACTTGGAATGAAATATTGGGTTCTTACACAAATGGATGGCACTCAAGCTGTCACAATGTACCACATAATTTTCCTGTTTCAACCCCAATTCTTGTAAGAATTCTTTCATCCATAACATTTCTTTGCATACCTCTGTAGCAGTAATATATTCTGCTTCTGTGGTGGAGAGAGCAATACACCTTTGCAACCTGGATTGCCATGACACAACTCCCATTGCAAAAGTAAGTACATAACCTGAAGTAGACTTTCTCATATCTATATCTCTTGCTATATCTGCATCTGTGTAACCTGTCAACACATATGGTCCACATCCAAAGCTTAAACAAACCTTAGAGCTCCCTTTGAGATATCTAAAAATCCACTTCACTGCTGCCAAGTGCTCTTTGTCTGGATTTGCAAGAAATCTACTATTAACACCACTACATATGCGATGTCTGGCCTCGTACATACCGTTGCATACATTAAACTTCCAACTGCTGAAGCATAAGGAACCTTTTGCATTTTCTCCTTCTCCTCATTACTTGACGGACTCTGTTTTGAGCACAATTTGAAGTGACCTACAAGAGGAGAACCAACTGGTTTTGCATTGCTCATACTAAATCTTTCCAATATCTTCTCGATGTATTTCTCCTGTGACAACCAAATCTTCTTATTTTTCCTATCACGGGAAATCTGCATACATAGTATTTGCTTTGCTGGCCCCATGTCCTTCATTGCAAAAGACTCACTCAGTTCTTTCTTCAATCTGTCAATTTTAGACATATCTTTTCCAAGAATAAGCATGTCATCAACATAAAGTAAGAGAATAATAAAATCCTCACCAAACCATTTGATGTACATACAATGATCTGAAGCCGTTCTTTTGTATCCATTTTCTATCATAAATGAATCAAACTTTTCTATACCATTGTCTTGGAGCTTGCTTTAGCCCATACAAGCTCTTCTTTAATTTGCAGACAAAGTTCTCTTTACCTTTAACTTTGAAGCCTTCTGGTTGCTCCATATAAATTTCCTCCTCCAAATCCCCATGAAGGAAAGTTGTCTTCACATCTAACTGCTCAATCTCCAAGTCCTGGCTAGCAGCAATACCAAGAGCAACACGAATAGAAGACATTTTAACAATAAGAGAAAAAATCTCTTCAAAGTCAATACATTTCTTTTGACCAAAGCCTTTCACAACCAATCTAGCTTTGTACATTGGTTGAGAACAATATTCTTGAGTCTTCAACCTGAAAACCCACTTGTTCTTCAAAGCCTTCATTCCATTTGGTAGTAACACCAAATCATAAGTGTGGTTCTTCTGAAGAGCATCTATCTCTTCCTGCATAGCAACTAACCACGTCTCTTTTTGCTCACTTTCAACTGCTTCCTGGTAACTCTCTGGTTCACCTGCATTAGTAAGCATCACATACTCATATGTAGAGTATCTTCTAGAAGGTTGACGTTGTCTAGAAGATCTTCTCAACTTAGGTTCTATGAGAAGTTGCTCTCCAACTTCTTCTTGCTCAACATGTCCTACAGGTAGATCAACCAGACTCTACACCATCTTCTTGCATATCTCCCCCATCACCCTGATATACTGGAGGAATAACTGGGTCACAATCTGCTAATCATTCTACAAAAGTATTGGCTGGTGCCTTCTTCTTCAAATCTTCAAAAGTTTGATCATCAAAGAAGACTACATCTCTGCTTCTAAACACCTTCTACTTTTCTGGATCCCAAAACCTGTAACCAAAATGATCATGTGAGTAACCAAGAAAAATACATTCTTTAGTCTTACCATCTAGCTTGGACCTCTCATGAAATGGAACATGTGCAAATGCACGACAACCAAACACTCTCAAATGCTTATAGAAAACATCTTTCCCTGACCATATATGCTCTGCAACATCACCATCTAGGGTTGTACATGGTGATAAGTTGATCACATCAACTGCAGTCCTCAAAGCCTCATCCCAAAACCTTTTGGGTAGCTTGGCCTGTGAAAACATACATCTGATCTTTTCCATGATGGTGCGGTTTATCCTCTTTGCAATTGCATTATGCTGAGGTGTACCAGGAACTGTCATCTCATGTTGGATCCCATATGACCTGCAATAGTCATTCAACAATTATGTATACTCACCACCATTATCTGATCTTATGCATTTCAATTGCCTTTTTGTCTCCCTTTCAACCCTAGCATGAAACTCTTTGAAGACATTAATCACCTGATCTTTAGTCTTCAAAGCATAGGCCCAAACTTTCCTGGAAAAATCAACTATAAAAGTGACAAAATAAAGTACACCACTTATACCAAGAACATTAACAGATCCACCAGGAGTTTTTGTCCTCAAAGGACCACATACATCTGTATAAACATGGTCTAAGACATGCATTTTTCTAGACAAAGCAGGGCTAGCAAATGAAACTCTATGTTGTTTACTTGCCAAACAATCAATACAAGGGTTCAAATGTATACCTTTGAGGTCTGGTAATACCTCTCTCTTGGAAAGAGCTTGCAGCCCCTTCTCGCTCATGTGTCCCAATCGCCTATGCCACAACTCCATGCTGAAGTCTTTTTCTATAGCATTTAACTGCTCATCATAAACTTTAGCCTGCAACCTATACAAAGTATGACATTTCTTTCCATTAGCTATAACAAGAGAACCCTTACTAAGCTTCCATTGCCTTTTGTGAAATCTGCTATCATAGTCTTCATCATCTAGCCTTCCAACTGAAATTAAATTCAGCCTCAAGTCAACCACATGCCTCACATCCTTAAGCACCAACTTGTAGCCAAGGTTGGTCTTTAAATGGATATCACCCATGCTTATGATATTCGCTGTGCCATAGTTGCCCATCTTGACAACACCAAAATTTTCAGACCTGTATGTTGCAAAAAACTCCCTCCGTGGTGTAGTATGATAAGAAGCACCTATGTCAATCACCCACTCAAGATCCTGACACACACAAGAAAAAATATCATCAGAAGGAGATAAAATCAAATAATCACCACCCTGCATTGTAGTTGTGATATTATCTTTTGACTCTATAGACTCCACTTCTTTTCCCTTTTTCTTGCTCTTCTTAGGTTGCTTACATTGGTTCTTGTAATGTCCTTTCTCACCATAATTATAGTAAAACATTGGTTCTTGTAATTGTTGAATCTCGGATTTTGATGATGAAGTCAATTGTCATTTGTTATCTAATCTATGTGTTGAGATAAGTGTGCAGGATTAACTACGATGAGATTAAGACAAGCAGCAGGAGTTGCGCCGGAGTCAAGATCATGATCACGTTGGGAGTTCGAGAGTTCGACGGAAGTTCGGACGGTCGTCGGAGGTTCAGAGAGAACAGATCCGAGAAGTCCAGAAGCTTGCCAAGCGAAGCTCGTCGGAACTCGCCAAGTGGATCGTCGCAAAGTCCAGGAGTATACCGGATGTCCGCAGGAGGATCACCGAGGGTTATCGGTTGATCGACGGAAGTTGGCCGGAAACTCGCCGGAAGAAGCGATTGACGCATCGGAGCAAGCTGCAGGAGTTGTCTTAGAGATAATCGTAGTTAGCACGATGATTAAGCATGAAAATGGGAGGTGATCCCATTAGCTTAATCTTGGGGCAATTGGGCCCCTGAAAAGATTCAAAGTGGGTCGAATGGAGTGAACCATTCGGACCCTGATTGCACCAGGAGGTGCAACCGCCCCAGCCAGGAGGTGCAACCGCCTGGGCTGTGGGGCTGGGAGGTGCAACCGCCCCAGCCAGGAGGTGCAACCGCCAGGGGTGCACGGCTGGGAGGTGCAACCGCCCCAGCCAGGAGGTGCAACCGCCAGGGTTGCAAGGCTGGGAGGTGCAACCGCTCCAGCCAAGAGGTTGCACCGCCAGAGCTCAAGTTCCGAGCTCTGCCAGGCGATGCAACCACCAAGCTCAGTCTTCGAGCTTTGGCAGAGTGGTGCATCAGCCTGAGCTCAGTCTCGAGCTTTGCCAGGTGATGCATTCACCAAGCTCAGTCTTCGAGCTATGGCAGAATGGTGCATCAGCTTGAGCTCAGTTTGGAGCTCTGCCAAGTGATGCAACCACCGAGCTCAGATTTCGAGCTCTGCCAGGTGATGCAACCACCAAGCTCAGTCTTCGAGCTCTGCCAGGTGATGCAACCATTGAGCTCAGTCTTCGAGCTCTGGCAGAGAAGAAGCAATCGGCAGAGCTCAGTCTTCGAGCTCTGCCAGGCGGTGCCACCTCTCCAGTTGAGAGGTGCAACCGCCTGATCCCAGAAATTCTGGGATTAGATCGATTTGATCGTTTTGAGCTCGAATTTTGAATTGGGTTGGGGCCTATAAATACCCCACCCATTCAGCACTGAAAAGACACAGACCGATACCGAAATTGTGATCTTTTCTGTGATTCTAAAGAGCTCAAAAGTGTTGTAAATCCTTGAGTCTCCTCCTTCTGTTCTTCAAGTTTTCAACTGTAAAGTGAGGAGAGAAAGGTCTGTAAAGGTTGTCTCCTAAGCCTGTCAAAAGGAGAGAAACTGTAAGAGGGAAGTTTGGCCTTCGCCCATTGAAGGAAGGCAGCTAGTTGACGTCGGCAACCTCATCGGTGGAGGAAGCCAAAAGTGGAGTAGGTCAAGGCTGACCGAACCACTCTAAATCTCTGGTTTGCGTTTAATTTCGAGCACTCTATCATTACTGCAAACCTCCCTCATCACTACTGCTCTCTGCGCTTTCACGAACAAGTTCTAAGTGCTGTTCTTCCAAATCTGCATTCAGACGTAAACTTGTATTTTCGTACATTACAGTTTACGTTTACGTTTGATTCTGCAGAACTGTTTTCCGCGCTTTTACGAACGAGCTTCCTTGCAGTTTACGCTTACATTTTAATCCTATTAATAACTGCAATCTGTCCTCTACGATTTTACGAACGAGTTTTAACATTTAGACGTAAAACTGCATTCGGACGTAAATCGGCTTTCTTCGCTCAATCATCAGATTTCAGTTTACGTTTACGTCTTGATTTCAACTGCATACTGCCTTCTGCGAATATACAAACGAGTTTCAAAGTTTAGACGTAAATCTGCGTTTAAACGTAAAACTGCGTTTAAACGTAAAACTGCGTTTAGACGTAAATCTGCGTTTAGACGTAAAACTACGTTCAGACGTAAAACTGCGTTTAAACGTAAAACTGCGTTTAGACGTAAATCTGCGTTTAGACGTAAAACTACGTTTAGACGTAAAACTGCGTTTAGACGCAAATCTGCGTTTAGACGTAAATCTGCATTTAGACGCAAAACTGCGCTTAGACGCAAAACTGCGCTTAGACGCAATCTGCGCTTAGACGCAAAACTGCGCTTAGACGCAATCTGCGCTTAGACGCAAACTGCACTTAGATACAAACTGAGAATTTGCTTTTGCATCATAATCGTTTTTGAACGAACGCAGCTTTTTGTTTTTAAATTATTTATAAGATTTCCGCTGCACTAATTCACTCCCCCCCCTCTTAGTGCTCTTGATCCTAACAATTGGTATCAGAGCTCGGTTAACTCTCTAAAGGATTAAAACCCAAGAGAGATGGCATACGCCGGAAACCAAGAGGGGCATTCGATTACACGTCCACCCATGTTCAGTGGAACGGACTACACTTACTGGAAGACCCGAATGAGGATCTTTCTTATTTCTATGGATTTTGAACTATGGAACCTTGTTGAAAATGGATTTTCAAAATCTTCTCTTCCAATGATCGATTGGAACGATTTGGAAAAGAAGGCTTTCGCTCTTAATGCAAAGGCTATGAATGCCTTATTTTGCGCACTAGATAAAAACGAATTTAATCGTGTTTCAACTTGCGAAACTGCTTTTGATATTTGGCACACACTTGAAGTGACCCACGAGGGCACAAGTAGAGTGAAAGAGTCAAAAATCAATCTGTTGCTGCATTCTTTTGAACTTTTTCGAATGAAACCGAGTGAAACCATTGGCGACATGTTTACCCGTTTCACGGATGTCGTCAACGGTTTAAAAGGTCTCGGAAAGAGCTTTTCGGATTTTGAGCTTGTTAATAAGATACTAAGATCCCTTCCTAAGAGTTGGGATCCTAAAGTCACCGCCATTCAAGAGGCAAAAGATCTGCAAAATTTCCCTCTTGAAGAACTAATCGGGTCATTAATGACCTACGAAATGACCTGCAAAGCTCATGAAGAGCAAGAAGACATCCTTCCAAAGAACAGGAAGGATATGGCACTTAAAACTTCTGAATGCCACTTGAGAGAAAACTCAAGTGATGAGGATTATGACGATGACTTGGCACTGTTGACAAGAAAGTTTAAAAAATTCTTCAAAAGAAACAAGTTTAAAAACGATATGAAAAATAAACTTGAACCTAAGAAGGACCAAGTGATCTGCTATGAATGTAAAAAGCCGGGACATTACAAAAGTGATTGTCCCCAAGTCAAGAAAAGAACAACAAAGAAGAAGGCACTCCAAGCAACATGGGATGATTCGAGCGCATCCGAGGAAGAAGAATCCAACACCGAGCAAGTTGCTCATTATGCCTTTATGGCCATCGAAGGGGAGGTAACGGATTTATTAGATGCTGATTTATCTTTCGATGAATTATTAAATGCCTTCCATGATTTATTTGATGAATGCAAAGTTATAAATAGAAAATATAAGTTGCTAAAAAGGGTACATGATAATCTTACTTGTGAGTTTGATAAATTAAAAGTCAAACATCATGATAGTTTAAACTCATGTATCAAATGTCATGATTTAGAAACTATACAAAATGAAAACTTGCTGCTTAAGGACACCTTGAAGAAATTCGAGGTTGGTAGCAAGTCATTAAACATGATCCTTACAAACAAGGGTCATGCTCCCAAAAGAAGTGGGATTGGATTTGTGAGGAGTCCTCACCGAAATCCAACTACCTTTGTAAAAGGCCCCATCTTACACGTTCAACACCAAACCAAGTGCAACTTTTGTTGCAAATTTGGACACAAGACACATTGTTGTCCATTCAAGAAAATAAGTCCAAACAAATTAATTTGGGTTCCTAAAGGAACCATGATAAACTCTATGCAACATGATAGAAAATATAGATCTGTTTATGAGGCACCCAAAAGCAAATGGGTTCCTAAAGATCATCCGTTCCTATAAAAACATTAAAAGTCTAGGCCGGAGCAAGAAATAATATTCTGCTCCTTGACTCTCAATGGTCATAAAATCAAAAAGGAACTCGCAACGCTTAAGTAACAAGTGGAAGCTATGAAATCACAAATACAATACAATTAGAAACATATGATATCCAAATTCACATACCCCTGATCTTCAAAACCTGTTCATCTACGAATCAATTCTTGTAGAAACTAAACATGTCATAAAAGGGACACCAAACAAACATTCGTATACACCTTAAAAGATCTATCTTACGAAGAGCTTCTTCCTTAAATGAAAATTCACACGAAATCATGTGACAAACATCAATTGCTCTGAAACTCTCCTCAAGGCAAAGGCTCCCTAAATCAAAACATCCTAAAATGCTCACCTGCTGCAGGCGGTGGCACCTCTCCAGCTGGCGGTTGCACCTCCAGCCTTCACGGGTTGCCAGAGGTTGCACCGCTCCAGCCAGAGGTGCAACCGCCAGCAGCTCTGCCCCCTTAAAATCACGCTAGGGCCGGCTAAGGAACCGACCCCAACTCACCCCCATTCCCTCCTCTACTCTCCCAAGACTCCTCCATTCCCACTTCACTCCTCTAAGCCTTCCAAATACCTCCCATTTCGGAGCAAAACATCAAGAATCCTTCCTTCTCTTGAAGATTTCACAAAGGTATTCTCTAAGAAGCTCTTAAATTCTGTTTTGTTCTTCATTTTCTTTAGCTCATCATCATCCCTTTAAAACAGCAGTAGTAATGGGATCTAGAAGATCCTCAAGGGACAAGGGAAAGAGGAGAGTAGTAGAAGAGTTTGATCTCACTCTTTTTGATTCCAAAAACCATGCTGAAAAATTTCTCTCCTTCGAACTAAGAAGCATCAATAAGGGAAAATATGTAGATCTGAATGAACTAAGAGATGTAGAGACTATACATTGGTTTGCAAACCTAAATCTACTTCCCATTTTGCAGATCAACGAACCCATTTATCCTAGACTAGTTCGATTGTTTTACAACAACATGCAAAAAGATGATGAAGAAAGGATATCAACCTATCTCTTAGGACAACACATTTCAATCACTGATAGATTCATTTGTGATATAATAGGTATCCCCATGAAAAGCATAGGACTTTACTTCAAAGGATCATGGGATGAAAACACTATTGGAACATCTTACGTTGACGCCTTAGGAACAATCCTTGCCAATCCTAACATAGAATCTATTTCTAAAAGTTGTGAACATCTAATGCCTTTTAACACTAAGATACTTCATCATATCATGACTAGTATAATTCTTCCTAAGCAATATCATCATGATGAAGTAAGTCAATTGGAATTAGGAATTATGTACCTAATTATGAAAGAACGTGACATTTGTCTTGGCTATCTGATCCAACAAAACATGTTGGAATTATCTACAAAAGATATGATGCTCCCATATGGTGGAATTATTACTAGAATAATGAAAGCTTACGACATTCAAATACCACTAGAAGAAGAAGTAATGAAATCAGATAGATACAGCATAATAAACAAAAATCTACTTCACCGACTGAGATGTCACTATAGAAACGGAAACTGGGTAAGAATGCCTAGAAGAACTAATCCCCCTGAACCTGAACCTGAACCAGAGCCAGAAACCCCAGTCTTTATGAGTACCCACTCTCCTCCAATCTGTCCCTTTGAGGAAACACATCCGGTTGAGCAGACTCACACATCATCCATCGAAGATATCGGGATTCGGATGGACCGATTTGAGCAACGACAAGAACGGCTTGAACTTCGACAAGATCAAATCCTAACCGAGCTACAACAAATCCATCGACAATTTGACTCTTTATTTAGGCACTTTAATCTTCCACCTCATGAATAAGCTTGTATAAACATCTGATGTTTTTGATATGACATGTTGTAAACTCCTTATGTTATTCATGAAGGACTTTGTCTTTATGGTTACCTGATATGCTGTACATATGTTACCCTGATATGGTTATCTTTGTCTGTGTAAGCATATTTTGCAAACATCTCTTGTTGTTTATCTCGGTTTTTGCACTGAAACTAAAAAGGTTTAAAAATCTATGCCTTGAAAATATGAAGCAACATACCAATGTAAGTTGATAAGTCAGCTATTGCTAATATGATTGCTATCATGCCATGTATCAAACAAAAATTTGCATCATACGAGCTGATATCTTACCATGTGATGCAATGCTACACTTGCTGAAATAAAAATCCTGCTATGCAATATGATATTAGACATCACTTTATACGTGATCATGTCACTGATCATGACGTGACCATAGAGTTTATTGATACCAAACATCAACTGGCTGATATCTTCACAAAACCCCTATGTGAAGAACAATTTGATTACATAAGAAGAGAATTAGGTATGTTGATGTGTCCAAATACTTAAACTAGTTAAAATTATTTTTCGGATGTTATTACTATTACATGCCTTGACAAACGCTTGATCAAATAACATGTTGCAAATCATGTGACAAATATTCTTAACCAAATGCATGTAAGAAGTTCATTTTTCGGGTTGTATGCTAAAAATGGGATGTTCCCGTACATTCTTATGAAAACTCGTTGGAAAATGACTTTCCTCCGTCAAGCAAAAACAATAAAGTGATATATGTGTCATGACTTCCTTTATATGCTTGATCATGCTTTTTGTTGATGACAAAGGGGGAGAAAAATATGAATTGATAAACACTATGTCATAAGCTGAACTGCCATAATGATATCCATGTCATAGTTACAAATACTTGAGTGATGCTATAAACAATGTTATGCCATCCTTGCATCACCAAGAGATATGTGAACATGTACTATAGTTTGCATCATATCTTGATTTGATATTGTGAAGATAATGCAAACTTGCTAGAAAATCTCAAATGTAAGCATCATGTAAGAAGTCCTTCGTTGCTTTATGTGATTACATGATGATTAGTTACAAACACCATCATACAAACTTGTTGATGTATGTCATGCCTTGACATAATTCTTGAAGAGATACATCATGATAGGCATCATGATGGGAGCATTGATAAGTTTAACTGATCTAACTTATCAATGCGTCACTTGAATTCAAAGGTCTTGAATTCAAGGTTGACTTATCTCAACTATGGCATATAGATAGGGGGAGTTAAGGATAACTCCTTTATCAATTGATTGTCATCATCAAAAAGGGGGAGATTGTTGAATCTCGGATTTTGATGATGAAGTCAATTGTCATTTGTTATCTAATCTATGTGTTGAGATAAGTGTGCAGGATTAACTACGATGAGATTAAGACAAGCAGCAGGAGTTGCGCCGGAGTCAAGATCATGATCACGTTGGGAGTTCGAGAGTTCGACGGAAGTTCGGACGGTCGTCGGAGGTTCAGAGAGAACAGATCCGAGAAGTCCAGAAGCTTGCCAAGCGAAGCTCGTCGGAACTCGCCAAGTGGATCGTCGCAAAGTCCAGGAGTATACCGGATGTCCGCAGGAGGATCACCGAGGGTTATCGGTTGATCGACGGAAGTTGGCCGGAAACTCGCCGGAAGAAGCGATTGACGCATCGGAGCAAGCTGCAGGAGTTGTCTTAGAGATAATCGTAGTTAGCACGATGATTAAGCATGAAAATGGGAGGTGATCCCATTAGCTTAATCTTGGGGCAATTGGGCCCCTGAAAAGATTCAAAGTGGGTCGAATGGAGTGAACCATTCGGACCCTGATTGCACCAGGAGGTGCAACCGCCCCAGCCAGGAGGTGCAACCGCCTGGGCTGTGGGGCTGGGAGGTGCAACCGCCCCAGCCAGGAGGTGCAACCGCCAGGGGTGCACGGCTGGGAGGTGCAACCGCCCCAGCCAGGAGGTGCAACCGCCAGGGTTGCAAGGCTGGGAGGTGCAACCGCTCCAGCCAAGAGGTTGCACCGCCAGAGCTCAAGTTCCGAGCTCTGCCAGGCGATGCAACCACCAAGCTCAGTCTTCGAGCTTTGGCAGAGTGGTGCATCAGCCTGAGCTCAGTCTCGAGCTTTGCCAGGTGATGCATTCACCAAGCTCAGTCTTCGAGCTATGGCAGAATGGTGCATCAGCTTGAGCTCAGTTTGGAGCTCTGCCAAGTGATGCAACCACCGAGCTCAGATTTCGAGCTCTGCCAGGTGATGCAACCACCAAGCTCAGTCTTCGAGCTCTGCCAGGTGATGCAACCATTGAGCTCAGTCTTCGAGCTCTGGCAGAGAAGAAGCAATCGGCAGAGCTCAGTCTTCGAGCTCTGCCAGGCGGTGCCACCTCTCCAGTTGAGAGGTGCAACCGCCTGATCCCAGAAATTCTGGGATTAGATCGATTTGATCGTTTTGAGCTCGAATTTTGAATTGGGTTGGGGCCTATAAATACCCCACCCATTCAGCACTGAAAAGACACAGACCGATACCGAAATTGTGATCTTTTCTGTGATTCTAAAGAGCTCAAAAGTGTTGTAAATCCTTGAGTCTCCTCCTTCTGTTCTTCAAGTTTTCAACTGTAAAGTGAGGAGAGAAAGGTCTGTAAAGGTTGTCTCCTAAGCCTGTCAAAAGGAGAGAAACTGTAAGAGGGAAGTTTGGCCTTCGCCCATTGAAGGAAGGCAGCTAGTTGACGTCGGCAACCTCATCGGTGGAGGAAGCCAAAAGTGGAGTAGGTCAAGGCTGACCGAACCACTCTAAATCTCTGGTTTGCGTTTAATTTCGAGCACTCTATCATTACTGCAAACCTCCCTCATCACTACTGCTCTCTGCGCTTTCACGAACAAGTTCTAAGTGCTGTTCTTCCAAATCTGCATTCAGACGTAAACTTGTATTTTCGTACATTACAGTTTACGTTTACGTTTGATTCTGCAGAACTGTTTTCCGCGCTTTTACGAACGAGCTTCCTTGCAGTTTACGCTTACATTTTAATCCTATTAATAACTGCAATCTGTCCTCTACGATTTTACGAACGAGTTTTAACATTTAGACGTAAAACTGCATTCGGACGTAAATCGGCTTTCTTCGCTCAATCATCAGATTTCAGTTTACGTTTACGTCTTGATTTCAACTGCATACTGCCTTCTGCGAATATACAAACGAGTTTCAAAGTTTAGACGTAAATCTGCGTTTAAACGTAAAACTGCGTTTAAACGTAAAACTGCGTTTAGACGTAAATCTGCGTTTAGACGTAAAACTACGTTCAGACGTAAAACTGCGTTTAAACGTAAAACTGCGTTTAGACGTAAATCTGCGTTTAGACGTAAAACTACGTTTAGACGTAAAACTGCGTTTAGACGCAAATCTGCGTTTAGACGTAAATCTGCATTTAGACGCAAAACTGCGCTTAGACGCAAAACTGCGCTTAGACGCAATCTGCGCTTAGACGCAAAACTGCGCTTAGACGCAATCTGCGCTTAGACGCAAACTGCACTTAGATACAAACTGAGAATTTGCTTTTGCATCATAATCGTTTTTGAACGAACGCAGCTTTTTGTTTTTAAATTATTTATAAGATTTCCGCTGCACTAATTCACCCCCCCCCTCTTAGTGCTCTTGATCCTAACAGTAATGTCCTTTCTCACCACAATTATAGTAAATAATATCTTTTCTTGATCTTGACTTGCTTCTACCCATGCGTGAACTGCTTCTAGACTTTGACCTTCCTCTGTTCTATAAGATAAGTGCTTGTGAATCATTTTGAGATATTGCCAAACTCTTTCTTCTCAACTCCTCATTCAACTGCTTGTTACTTGACTCATAGTGACAACACCATCTGGCACAGAATTACTAAGGGAAACCATTAGTGTCTCCCAACTTTCTGGTAATGAACTGAGAAGTAACAATGCCTGCAACGCATCATTAAGAGACATTTTCATAGAGGATAACTGGTTAGTAATACTTTACATTTCATTCAAATGTTCAGCAATAGAAGCACCCTCTCTATATTTTAGGTTCACAAGTTTTCTGATCAAAAAAGTTTTGTTGCCAACTGTTTTTTTTTCATAGAGACTTTCCAACTTTTTCCAAAGAGAATATATAGAAATTTCAGTAGAAACATGGTGAAAGACACTATCATCAAGCCACTATCGAATAAATCCAATTGTTTTTCAATCTAACCTCTTCCACTCATCATCTGTCATAGTTGTGGGTTTTGCACTATCCCCCTACAAAGGTCCATACAAATCTTTATAATACAAGAGATCTTCCATTCTTGGTTTCCATATCATCCAATTGTTTCCATTTAAACTAATCATGCGAGAAACATTACTGGCCTCCATGTTCAAAAATAAAATTAAATCATCAAAACCCTTGCTCTGATACTAGTTGATGGAGATATAAACAGGAATAACCTTTGTATATGAACAAATACTAGAAGACCATAATACGCAGTGGAATTAAATGGAACCACAATCAAATAGAACACCAAGATATACGTGGAAAACCACGGGGCAAACTAGAGATAATCCACTATAAAAATAATGAATATACAAATCTCAATCTCTTGCCCTAAACCCTAGCAACAATCACAAGAGAATAACTGGGATACAAGAATCACGTCACTGCATACAATATCTAAAACCTCCCCAAGTAATCACAGCAAGAGTCTACTGTAGATTTGATCTAACCTGAGATGAGAACACTACTAGATGATTGAGAACAGTCTCTCTGTGTTGTCCTTATCTTCTTCCATTTCTTTCTCTTCCTTTTCTACCTTGTTTTCCTCCTTTTCTTTGGAATCCCGTGGCTGTTTCCTTCTCCCACGTTATTGCCCTATTTATACCTTTTTCTACCTTTAAAACACAGCCACCACACCCCCCTAATATTAATTAAGGTTAGGTTAAGAGGGGGTGAGCTGTGGGCTGCCCAAGCCTACTATAAGCTAAATTTATGGGTTGTCAGCCCAATAACCTGAACATTTAACGGCTAGGCAGTCCACAAGAGAACAAAAAAATTTGATTGTCCTTTATCATCTAGCACACTATTAAGGTAACTGTAAGATAGCTGCTGTTCCTAGTGATCCTCAATGCCACCATTGTTGAACTTGTAAGTCACTTTCATGTCCAAAAGTAAGCTAGCAATGTAATAGTGCACCACAATTAACCATGTTTTAAGCGTGAACAGGAGTTATTTCTTACCTTCGAGCACACACTTCAAATTTTTCTGTGATCTTTATATTGACAATAGCTGTTTTATATAGTCATATAGACAAAGTAAATGATGAATATGGTAGGCCAGGAAGATGAATCTTCATAAAATAAGACATCCAACAGTAATGCACAATACCGCTTGTGGTTACCATCAGATATATACAATGGATATAAATTCTAGTAAACAATTAGGATTCTCTGTTCATATGTTCTCCAAAAGTCTTATTATCTCATACAAGGACAAATACTAATACACCAAGGAACCATACATTTCATATTTTCTATTAGCCATGGCTACGATTAGGTTCCTTCACGAAAGAGAAAACTAAATGAGGAATGAATGATGAAAGAAGACATGCACACAATAGAACACTAGAATTACATGCTTTGATCTAGGTCTACATTTGTAGCTAAGATCAATAAAATAGGAAGATTAACTTTTCTTGATGTCTTTGATATTGTGTGAGTTCAGATCTATATACTAGATTTGACTTCTACAAATAGACAGATCTCGACTTACTGAATAGCAAGCAACAAATTGAAAGATGATAGATATCTCAGGCCAGAAAAAAGTCAACAATTGAAAGCCAAGTAAAACTGGGATGTTTTAGTATTCCATTTCAGTAAATTCTTTTGTACATTTTTACATCTCAGATAAAACAAGCAGAATTATAACTCATTGGCTTATCCTTTAAAATGTGGATGCCAATGAGGTGTATCGCAGCCGCAGAGTGATTGATGAACATTCAAGAACTCATTGGCTTATTCTAAACCATTCTATATTCTCAAATATATAGTATCTTTATGATCTATCATCTTATTTATAAGACCTAGTAGTAACTATCTCATCTTATCATTTCACCTATGATTAAGTTACATGTAGAAATTATCCTAATAACTTTTAGATCATGAACCACTTAAATATAATATGACTATAATTACTTAGAACATAATAACTATCATGATAACTATCTATGAATCAATTCTAAAAACTCCATCTTGATTTATAGTTACATACATTGATTTGATACATGAAATAAATATATTTCTGAATTGAAAGTAACTTGGTGAGAATATTCATTTATGCCACAAAACTTCATTGTTATGACTCCACTTACTAAAAGATCCTAGATAAAATGACAGCATCTCTATATGCTTCGTTTTTCTATGAACAATTGAATTCTTTGTCATTGCAATTATAGATTTGTTATCATAAAATATTTCAGTTACTTTTTTTTGTTCTTGATAAAGATCTTTAAGAAATCTTCTAAGCAATATTGCTTGATAAGTTGCTAATATTGTAACTATATATTCTACTTTCGATGTCGATAACATAGTTATTGCTTACTTCTTTAAACTCCAAGATATATCTCTTGATTTGAGGATAAAAATATTGCTTGAAGTACTCTTTCTATCATCCAAAGCTCTTGCCCAATTACTATCCGTAAAACCAAATAATGTACATTTAAAATTATGAGAATATCAAATGTTATAATTTGTAGTTCTAATAATATAACATAGAATTCTTTTAACAGCTTTGAGATGATGTTTTGCTTGTTTTATGCATAACCTGGATACTACAACAACAAATAAGGTAATATCTGGTTGAGTATGAGTTAGATAAATTAAACTTCCAACTAAACTTCTATAGTATCTTATATTTGCCAAACACGTACCTACTTTAAGTTTTAATTTCTTCTTTACATTCATAGGTGTTGTAGCTTTATAATTAATCATATTAGATTTTTTGAGTAGATCAATTGTATTTCTTTTGTGAAATAAAAATTTCATATGATCCTTACTTCACCTCCAACCCAAGAAAATAATGCAGTACACCCAGATTTAATATTTCAAACTTATTCATCATGTATTTTTTAAATTCTACCACAAAATTAGTTAGATGAACCCATGTATATAATATCATCAACATAAAGACAAACTATAAGAATATTATATTTACCTTCCTTCTTTAGATAAAGAGTAGGTTTACTCCTCTTAAATCTATGTTGATGAAATAATAATCAATTTTGTTATACTATACCCTTAGAGCTTGTTTAATCCCATAAAGAGTTTTATTTAGCTTATACACATTTTCTTCGTGTCATTTAACTAAAAATTTTTGGGTTGAGTAACAAAATTTTTTTCTTATAAATTTTTATTTAAAAATATAGATTTCATATCAAATTGATAAACAAGCTAACTCAAGTGAGCAACTAAAGCCAAGAAAGTTCTCACGATTTTGAATGTAGTAAGTGGAGAAAAAGTGTCATCAAAATTAATACATTATTGTTGTGAATATCCTTTCGCTACAAGCCGAGCCTTGTGTTTTGGATACTTCCATTCGCAATAAATTTTATTTTGAACACTCATTTCAATTAAATAGTTTTTTTTTTCTTTTGATAGATCCATTAGCTCCAAGGTTTTATTTTTCTCAATTGACTTGATTTCATTCTTCATTACTTTTCGTCATTTCTCTTTTTGTTTCCTTAAAAGTTATAAGATCTAAAATAAACAAAGCAAATATTGAATCATAAATTTCTATCAGTGATCTGAATTTTTCGAAAGGAGTTTAATCTAAGGAATCATTTGATGAATTGAACTGCTATTAGGTGAGGTTGACGATAAACTTGTTGGAGTAAGATTTATTACTTGATTATATGGAGTGTCTAGTTTTATTAGAATTTAAATTTTTTTTCACTTTCATTGGTCTCTCAATTCCAACTTATGCTTTCATCAAACATAATATTTCTATTAATAATAACTTTACCATTAACATGATTATACAATTGATATATCTTGGATCGTAAAGAATAACCAATTAAGATGTGTTTTTTAGATTTTTCATCAAGATTATAATACCTTTATAAATTTACTAAAACATAAGTAGTACAACTAAAAATTTTTAGATGACTTATACTTGGCTTTGTACCATATCAAGCCTCAAAAGAGTTCGATTCATAATAGCCTTTACTGGTGAAATATTCAACAAATAAGTTGTTGTTATAACTACTTATGCCCAAAAATTATTTGGAAGATGCTCTCCTTTAAGCAAACTTCTTATCATTTCAATAACAATTTGATTCTTACGTTCAACTATACCATTTTGCTCTAGTGTATGTGATGCTATTAATTCCCTACGAATACTATTTTTTTCATAAAAAAATAAACTTATTAGATAAAAATTTATCACTTTTATCTATCTGAAATGTCTTTATGCTATTGGGGATGGAGGAGCAAGGAAATGATAAAAACATAATACTATGATGCAAGTAAAAGGAATCCTTTTGATCAAGAAAACCGATGTAGTATTTAAAACAAGAGGATTGACATAGAACACTTACAAGATATTCCCAAGTGTATTATGGTTCTCTCTTGCTTCATGAACTACAGTTATATTTATAGGACCTAGTGGTAACTATATCACTCTACCATGTCACCCATGATTGAGGTAGTTAAAGGAACTACCCTATAACTTCTAGATTATGGGCCACTTCTTGAAACATGCCTATAACTACCTAGAATATGATAACTATCTAGATAACTACCATGAATCAATTTTCAACACTCCCCCTTGATTCATAGTTACATATACCGATTTGCGACATGAAATAAACATGCTTTTGAACTGGAAGTGACTTAGTGAGGATATCCATAACTTGTTCATCTATTCCACAATACTTCATCGCTATGGCTCCACTTGCTACAAGATCTCGGATGAAATGATAGTGTATCTCTATATACTTCGTTCTTCTATAAAATGTTGGATTTTTCGTCATTGCAATTGTGGATTTGTTGTCACAAAATATTTTCATTGCTTCTTTTTGTTCTTGTTGAATATCTTCAAGAGGTCTTCTAAGCCATATTGCTTGACAAGCTACTGATGTTGTGGCTACATATTCTACTTCTGATGTCGATAATGCAGTTGTTGCTTGCTTTTTTGAACTCCAAGAAATAGCTCATGATCCGAGGCTAAAAATATTACATGAAGTACTCTTTCTATCATCTAAAGCTCCTGCCCAATCACTATCAGTGAAACCAAATAATTTACATTTAAAATTCTGAGAATACCAAATACTATAATCTGTAGTTCCAGCAATATAATGCAGAATTCTTTTAACAGCTCCGAGATGATGTTTGCTTGGGCTATTCATAAACCTGGATACTATACCAATAGAGAAGGTAATATCTGGTCGAGGATGAGTTAGATAAATCAAACCTCCAACTAAACCTCTATAGTATCTTGCATTTGTCAAACATGTACCATCTTCAGGTTTCAATTTCTCATTTACATTCATGGGTGTTGCTGTAGCTTTGCAATTAATCATATTAGATTTTTTGAGTAGATCCATTGCATACTTTCTTTGTGAAATAAAAATTACATTTGATCCTTGATTCACTTCCAACCTAAGAAAATAATGCAGTAAACCTAGATTTGACATTTTAAACTTATTCATCATATACTTTTTAAATTCTACCACAAAAGAGTTAGATGAACCCATTTATATAATATCATCAACATAGAGGAAAACTATTGGAATATTATGTTCACATTCCTTCTTTAGATAAAGAGTAGGTGTTGGGAAACTTAAAACTGCGCAGCGGAAGAACAAGAAAACAAAATCCCCGATTCCCAAAGAGATGTTCGTCGTCGTGCGAAGATTGGTGCGCAAAATCCGCGAAACTTAAAACTGCGTATAGAGTAGATTGTGTTACCTAGGGAGATCGTATATCCCTATTTCGTTACAGATCTTTAGAAAAGGATGAAGGAGGTCAAGCGTCCTCCTCTCTAGCGATAATCCACACAGCAGGGCTGCGACGATGCTTCTCAAAAACTCCAGGCCTGCTTTAAGGTGGAGAGGGGGAGGAGAATAGGAGAGGTAAGCAAAGGCTCTAGCCTATGAGGCTTTGAATCCCTCATATTTATAGAGGTCCCCTGTCAAACCCTAATGGGTCCACCCCTAGTGGGTATTGGATTTGCATCCAATAAGACAAGGGGCTCCATCGGATATCTCATATCCAAACCTCTACTCATTGCAATGTCTACCATATGTGTGTGACCCTCTAGGCCCAATATCGAGCTGGTCGTGAGTCATACCTACCAGAACTCCTTCTAACTCAGTGAATTATTATCTCTGTAATAATTCACTTGACTCATCGACTATGGACGTACTATGCGACTACACCATAGTCCCCAGACGATACAGGGGAATCCAATCCATTAGACTTGTTTGTCCTCAGTTACCGTGTACCTATAGTCCCTCATCCATCTAATATCCCTAAGACCGTATATCAAGCATGGTGCTGTCAGACCCATACGATTTCTACTCGAGTCTCGCTCTAATGGATTCTCTCAGAGAACTCTTTCTCTCTCAACCCGAATGACCCTGGCCAGGGATTTTTCTAAGCAAGAACACATGAGATATTCCTCTCATGACGCCGAGAGTGGATGATCCTCTATCGACACTCAATAACCCTCGTAAAGTCGACTACCACTCCCAATGACTAGCTATACTAAATCTGGGACAACCAAACCTATAAATATGTTATCAAAGAGTGGAGCACTCATACAGGACATCCTTGGTGTCTCAAGTCTAAGGACCAGATATACCACTAGGACTACAGAATTGTTGTCTGAAAATAAGGCATCATCAACCATCCAGCATTTCGTAAGCGAATCAATCAATGAACTCATTCTCCAATGAGCACTTGTATTGCATCCCTAGTGTTCCAACACGAGCAGCTATAAGACTAGCTGCATCCATTATATGGACGGGTATACATCACACCAGTCTGTCCGGTTATCACGATGTCCCTCTCGAGTAACCTATGATCGGGATTATTTAGGATGTGTTTAAAGGTGAATCGATCTCATTATCGTGATCTCATCACGATCTTATTCCTATTGCACAAATCCAAGGACATCATAATATATATATGCATATATGCAATAGTTATAAAGTGATATACACCAAAATATAATAAGTAAAAAGATTCTGTATCAAGTCACATGTGCCATCACTCACGTTATTGGCTTGTTGGGCACCTACGACTAGCAGTAGGTTCATTATTACTCCTCTTAAATCCATTTTGAAGAAAATAATAATTAATTTTACTGTATCATGCCCTTGGAGCTTGTTTAAGCCCATAAAGAGCTTTCTTTAGCTTATACACATTTTCTTCATGCCCTTTAACTAAAAAACCATCAGGTTGAGTAACAAAAACCTCTTCATATAAATCACCATTTTAAAACATAGATTTCACATCAAATTAATAAACAGGCCAACTCAAGTGAGCAGCTAAAGCCAAGAAAGTTCTTACGGTTTTGAATCTAGCAACTGAAGAAAAAGTATCATCAAAATCAATACCTTGTTGTTGTGAATATCCTTTTGCTACAAGCCGAGCCTTATGCTTTTGGATACTTCTATCTACGTTAAACTTTGTTTTGAACACCCATTTTAATCCAATATCTTTCTTTTCTTTCGGTAGATCTATTAGCTCCCAAGTTTCATTCTTCTCAATTGACTTAATTTCCTATTTATTGCTTTTCGTCATTCCTCTTTTTCAACTGCTTCCTCAAAAGTTATAGGATCTGAAATAAACAAAGCAAATGTTGAGTCATAAATTTCTGTTAGTGATCTAAAATTTCTTGTAAGGGTTTTATTTGAGGAATCAGAATTTGAACTACTAGGTGAGGTTGACGATGAACTTGTTAGAGCAGGATCTGTCATTTGATTCTGCGGAGTGTTTAGTTCTGCTGGAATCTGAATTTGTTTTCCACCTTTATTGGTCTCCCAATTCCAACTTACCCTTTCATCAAACATAATATTTCTATTAATAATTGATAGCAGATAAGATTTCTTCAACTATACGAGGAAATCTCTCTACTTTGTTGAGGGAAATCCTCTATTCTGTTGAGGAAAACACTCCCTCCTAATCTATATAAATAGGAGAGGAACATATTAATGTATTTAAACTAAAGTTACTTCAATAAAGCTTCTTCAATAATTGTTCTTATCTTTTATTCTTTCCAGCGACTTGCCTAAAGCAAGCTCTCTTCTCACTGCCGACTCACCACTGTTGCTCCTCCACCTCTAGCGACAAAAGAAAAGGCTTTCTACTACTGCTTTTCCATTGTTAGGCCATCGGTGCGACAAATCTTTCCTCCTCGGCGAACGGCAACTGTCTTCTCCACTGCCACTCTACGTCAATGTCCGTTCCCTTCCACTGTGGCATCTCTAGTGCTGCGCTCACCGGCACTGCCCCACCTTTCCTCCTCTATTGTAGCTTCCTCATTTGTTGCACCTCTATTGCAGCTTTCTCCTCTTGTACACCTATGCTATAGTTTCCTCCTCTGTTATAGCATTGCTGCAACATCGCTGCAACTTCCTCCTCTGTTGTAGCTTATTCCTTTGCTATAGCATTGCTATAGCTTTTTCCATTGCTGCAGGTTTCTTCTCTACTGTAGTCGTCGCCGTCGCCGTCGCAGTCGCAACAACAGCAACAGCAACAACAGCAGTAGCGATCTGCTCTTGCCCTACTCATGAAGCTTTTGACTCGTAAACTATTTGCTTTGCATCAATTCAAGATTGGTATCCTTGATAGGAGCACCATACCATCTTGCAAGGGCATGATAGCAGATAAGATTTCCTCAACTATATGAGGAAATATCTCTACTCTGTTGAGGAAAATCCTCTATTCTACTCTGTTGAGGAAAATCCTCTATTCTATTGAGGAAAATCCTCCCTCCTAGTCTGTATAAATAGGAAAGGGACATGTTAATGCATTCAAGCTAAAGTTACTTCAATAAAGCTTCTTCAATAATTGTTCTTATCTTCTATTCTTTCCATCAATAATAACTTTGCCACTAACAGGATTATATAATCAATATGCTTTAGATTGTAAGGAATAACTAATTAAGATGCATTTTTCAGATTTTTCATTAAGCTTGTGATGATTTTATGAATTCACCAAAGCATAAGCAATATAGCCAAAAATTCTTAAATGACTTATACTTGGTTTCATACTATACCAAGCCTCAAAAGGAGTTTGATTCAGAATAGCCTTTATTGGTAAAATATTCAACAAATAAACTATTGTTGCAACTGCATCTACCCAAAACTGATTTGGAAAATATTTTCTTTTAAGCAAACTTCTTGTCATTTCAACGACAATTCGATTCTTACGTTCAGCTACACCATTTTGCTCCGGTGTATATAGTGCTGTCAATTCTCTACGAATACCATTTTCTTTACAAAAAGAACTAAACTCATTAGGTAAAAATTCACTACCTCTATCTGTCCGAAGTGTTTTTATGTATCTACCACTTTGCCTTTCTACAAGTGCCTTGAATTTTTGAAAATTATCAAATATTTCAGATTTTAATTTAAAAAAATATACCTAACTCATGTGGCTATAATCATCAGTAAACAATAGAAAATATTAACTTCCACCAAATGATTTGTATTCATATGTCTACATAAGTCAGCATGAATTAATTCAAGACAATTAGATGCTCTCCATGTTTTTCCAATAGTAAATGGTTTTTTACTTTGTTTTCCATAAATGCACCATTCACATACATCAAGTGTATTAATTTTAGGTTAACAACCTTAAACCCTTAGTGTTAAGGTGTCCATATCTTAAATACCATAAATTTGACTTATTCTTTTGAGTTGCGATAAGAGCATGCTTTTCAATATTTGAAACATCAAGTGGAAACATCTTGTTTTGCGTCATACAAATATTTATCATAATTAAACCAGATTTTTTATCTTTAATAATGCATGAATCATCATCAAATATAATTGAATATCCATCATCTATCAATTGGCCAACACTCAACAAGTTATGTGATAAAGTAGAAACAAAGAAAACATTATCAAAGTATTTTACTTTCCCTTGATTTATTTTCACCTCAATGATTCATTTTCCTTCCACTTGGATTTGTTTGTTATCTCCAAGTTTAACTTTTAACTTATGAGTTTCATCAATATCTCTAAACATTGATCTTATACCTGACATATAATTAGAATATCCACTATCTAGAAACTAAATATCATTTGACATATCATTAACTTGTGAATGAGTGATAAACAACTTAATGTTTCCTTCATTTTCCTCCATATAGCTTGCTTGCTTTTCTCTTTTCCAGCAATCTACCTTTATGTGACCAAACTTTTTATAATAGTGACATTGAATTCCACTCTTGTAATTTATTTGATCATAATTTGATTGTCTTTATTCATCATGCCCATCAAAGTATCCTCTTCCTCTTCCTTTTTCATTTTCTCTAACCACGAAATCCTCCCCTGCCACGTCCTCTTCCTATTGATTTTTTGTCTTCTTTTGAAGTAGAAGACTCCCCCTTAACCTGAAATATTTTTTCTTCACTTTTCTTAAGTGACATGTTCAACATTGCTTCATGTGCTTACAAGGAACCCATTAGTTCATCAAATGAAAAAGTAGATAAATATTTTGACTCCTTAATTGTGACAACAACATGATCAAATTTCGGAGTTAAACTTCTCAAAACTTTTGTAATAATTATATGATCAAGAAGATGTTTACCATACGATTTTATTTGACAAACAATTTCAGTCACTCGAGAAAAAAAATCTTGCACCGATTCATTGCTTTTCATGAATAAAATTTCAAACTCGCGACGAAGGATTTGAAGTTTTGCCATAACCACCTTTGATGAGCTTAAAATTCATTTTGAAGTATCAACCAAGCTTGCTTTGAGGTTGTTGCTGCTACAATTCTTGAGAATATTGTCTCTTGTTGAACGAAGAATAATTCCTTTGAGTTCTTTCTATTCTCCCTTAGCTTGATTTCTTTATTTGGATATGCATATACATTCTCTATTAAGTCCCAAAGATCTTGAGACTTGAATAGAGTCTTCATCTTTATACTCCAAAATTCATAATATTTGCCCGAGAAGATGAGAATAAGGGGTTGCGACATAGAATTACCATTAAAAGCCATAATAGCCAGTTTAGATTGAAACTAAGCTTTGATGCCACAAATGTTAGGGATGGAGGAGTAAGAAAATGATAAAAACATAATACTACGATACAAGTAAAAGGAATCCTTCGATCAAGAAAATCGATGTAGTATTTAAAATAAGAAGATTGACATAGAATACTTACAATATATTCCCAAGTGTATTATGCTTCTCTCTTGCTTCATGAACTATGGTCCTATTTATAGGACCTAGTGGTAACTACCTCACTCCACCATGTCACCCATGATTGAGATAGTTATATGGACTACCCTATACCTTCTAGATCATGGGTCACTTATTGAAATATGCCTATAACTACCTAGAATATGGTAACTACCTAGATAACTACTATGAATTAATTCTCAACATATGCATCTATCACTTTGCCTTTCTACAAGTGTATTGAATTTTAAAAAAATATCAAATATTTCAGATTTCAATTATAGAAAATATACCTAACTCATGTGGCTATAATTATTAGTAAATAATAAAAAATATTGACTTTCACTAAATGATTTTGTATTCATAGTTCTATGTAAGTTAGCATGAATTAATTTAAGATAATTAGTTGCTCTCCATGCTTTTCCAATAGGAAATAGGTTCCTTATTTGCCATAAATGCATCTTTCACATATATCAAGTATATTAATTTTGAATAATCCAAAAAATATTATTATTTATTTAACAACCTTAAACCATTAATGCTAAGATGTTTATATCTTAAATGTCATAACTTACTCATTCTTTGATATTATAATAAGATCATACTTTTCAATATTTGAGATATCAAGTGGAAACATCTTATTTTGTGCCATGCAAATATTTACTATAACCAAACCAGATTTTTTAGTTTTAATAGTGTATGAATCATCATCAAATATAACTAAATATCTATCATTTATCAATTGTATGATACTTAATAAGTTATATGATAAATTAAGAATAAAAAAATACTATCGATGTGTTTTACCTTGCCTGACTTGTTTTTATCTCAATTGTTCCTTTTTCTTCCACTTAGATTTGCCAATTATCTCCGAGCCTAACTTTCAACTTGTGAGTTTCATTAATATCTGGAGATATTGATCTTATATCTAACATATGATTAGAACATGCACTATCCAAAAACTAAATATCATTAACTTATGAATAAATTATAAAAAACCTACTACTTTCTTCATTTTCGTTCGTATAGCTTACTTGCTTGCTTTTCTTTTTTCTAGCAATCTACTTTTATGTTACCAAACTTTTTATAATAATGATATTGAATTATACTATTATATTTTTTTAACATAATTTGATTGCTTTTGTTCATCATGCTCATCAAAGTATCCTCTTCCTCTTCCATTTTCTCTACCACAAAATCCTCCTCTGCCATGTCATCTTCTTGTTAATTTTTTTTATCTCTTCTTTTGAAGTAGAAGACTCTATCTTAACCTGAAATATTTTTTCTTTATTTTTCTCAAGTGACTTATTCAATCAACCTTGCTTTATGTGCTTGTAAGGAACCCATAAGTTCATCAAATGAAAGGGCAGATAAATCTTTTGACTCCTTAATTGCGACAACAACATAATCAAATTTTAGAATTAAACTTCTTAAAACTTTTATAGTAATTATATGATTATGAAAATGTTCATCATAATATTTCATTTGACTAATAAGTTTAGTCACTCAAGAAATAAAATCTTATATTGACTCATTATTTTTTATAAATAAAATTTTAAACTCAGGATGAAATGTTTAAAATTTTACTATAATTATCCTCGATGAGCCTTGAAATTTATTTTGAAGTATCAACTAAGCTCACATTGAAGTTGTAGCTACTGTAATCCTTGAAAAGATTGTCTCATGTACAGCTTGTGAAATGAAGAATAATGCCTTTAAGTTCTTCTTTCTATTCTCTCCCAGTATAATTTTTTATCTAGATCTATATATCCATTCTCTAATAAGTCCCAAAGATCCTGAGACTTGAATAAAGTTTTTATTTTGATACTCTAAATTCATAGCATTTACTCGAAAAGATGAGAATAAGGGGTTAAGACATAGAATTGCTATTAAAAGTCATAATGCTTTTAGATTAAAACCTAGCTCTGATACCACAAATGTTGGTGATGAAGGAGCAAGAAAATGGTAAAAACAGAATATTACAATATAATTAAAAGAGAATGTTTTTAATGAAGAAAATCAAAATAGTATTAAACAAGAGGTGAAATTAAGAACCCTTATAAGATATTCCTAAGTGCCCACTACATTGCTTCATGAACTATGGTATTATTTATAGGACTTCGTGGTAACTATCCCATCCCATTATGTCACTCATGATTAAGTTAGGTATAGGAATTACCACCATAACATTTAGATTGGTTATTTAGATAGAACATGATTATAACTACCTAAAATATGACAACTACTTAGATAAGTACCTATGAATCAATTCTTAGCAGTTGCTGCATCTTTCCTGATAGCACTATGAATAGGCCTTGTTGGATGCTTGGAAGGTGAAGATCCATCATACATATTAGCAAGCTGCCTCAAGCCATTGCAAATCATCTCCCTCGTCATGGAGGGCATTATCGAAACGGATGATTCTACATAAGTCTTTAGTTTTTGCAGCTCTTCTACGACCCAGAGTGTAGTTGGATGAACTAGGGATGGCAGCCTGGCTGAACTAACGTGAAAGGGATTCTCTATTGCTGCAGCTGAATTCGCCATTGTTGTCTTCTTTTCTGCTAAGCTCTTCTCAAATTCAACGGATTGGATGAGGATGCTAATAGACTTGTTCTGGTCCTGCTGCTCTACCTCATCACATATAGATCAAAGCACATACAAGGAAACACCTGGAATCATTGTAAACCAGGTCATCCGTGTGATGACAACTTGAGTCTTGGTTTGCAGTGGAAGACATGTAGGACTTCAGCAGGCAGGTCCTTGTTAGATTCCATATTGTAAGTTTGACGTCTGATGCAGATCTTCATGCAAGTGCATCATATGATTTATTATGCTTTTGGTCGTTAAACATTTATGATCACAGGTCCCTTAGTTTGATGCTTGTCCCAAGTTCTCATAGATTACAATCATCGATAAATACTTACTGATAGAAATAAAGTACAAAGAGAAATTCATTGAGTTTCAAATGATACTCCCTCCCTATTTATACATGTTAGAGAGGAGCATTTTTCTCTAGAGAGGAGAATTTTCCTCAACAGATTTATGATATTTCCTCGTATAATTGACGAGATCTTGGCTATTGTAAAGGTTGTTATCAAGGAAGATCTTGGCTGTTATCATGCCCCCGTAAGACGGTGCTCCTGTCAAGGATGCCGATCTTGGACCGATGTAATGAAAATGATTTGCAGGTGAGAGGCTTCATGAGTAAGTCTGCTAGTTGATCAGCCGTATGTACGTGAGAAACACATAGCTGATGTTTGATAACTTGTTCTCGCACGAAGTGAAAGTCGATGGCAATGTATTTATACGTGAGTGTAATACTGGATTGGTACATAGGTAAGTGGCTCTAACATTGTCACAATATATTATAGGAGTGGAGGTGATGTTGATGCCAAGTGAAGATATGGAGATGAATAAGGGAGTGTTTGCGAAAAAAGAGACCATGATTGAGGGTCTCGTAAAGATATCGCAAGATTCGTTTGATTATAGGCCAATGCATAATAGATGGTTGATGCATGAATTGAGATAATTTGTTGACCGCAAATGAGATATCGGGATAGATGAGAGATAAGTATTGTAAGGAGCTAAGGACTTGTCGATATTGAGTTGGGTCCAAGGCTTCCATCATATAGTTTGAGCGACTCGCTAGTAGACAGAGGTGTTGTAACTGCGTTTGCATCTTGCATGTTCGTTTTAGATAATAGATCTTGAATATACTTGTGTTGTGATAGGAAGAGTCATGTATGTTGCTTCCATTCCAAAAAAACAGCTCATTGTTTTGAGATCTTTAAAGGAGAATCGATCTACTAAATACTTAAGAAATGCCTTGATTTCTAGAGGATTGTTGCTTATGACAATAATATCATCTACATATACCAAAAGATATATTATAGTACCACTTTGGTGATGGAGAAATAGGGAGGTATCATACTTGGAGTTGAGGAAGCTAATTGTTGCCAGAAACGAGCCAAGTTCAGTGTACTAAGCTCTTGGAGCTTGACGAAGTCCACAAATAGCTTTTGTAGTTTACAAACATGCTTTGGATACTGAGGGTGGATGAAGCCAGGAGGTTGCTGTATGAAGACATCGTCAGTTAAGGTCCCTTGTAAAAATGCATTGTTGACATCGAGTCGTTGTAAATGCTGGTCTTGTGAGATGGCCAAACTCAGAATAAGTTGGATTATTATGGGTTTAACAATGGGACTAAATGTCTCTATGAAGTCAACACTAGGATGTTGATGAAACCCTTTGGCCACTAGATACGCTTTATATCTGGCAACCGATCAATCTGGGTTCCGCTTAATTTAAAAAACTCACTTACACTCGATGATGTTTTGTGTGAGATGAGAGGGTACAAGGGTCTATGTAAAATTATGGAGGAGGGCATCATATTCTTCACACATGGCTTTACAGCAGTATGGAGATTTTTGGGCTTGAGTGATTGTGGTAGGTTCAGTGATCTTTGACGAGGATGTTGTGATGGTATGTAGGTCAAGGACTTGTCGTGGTTTAAAGACACTACTTTTCGAGTATGTTGTCATTGGATGTCCAGGGGCTATAGGATGTGTTGTAGGTATGAGCGGTGGAGAGGCACTAACACGGGTTAGGATGGCCAAGGGACTTTAGTGTCATTAGTCCCACGAGAGGATAAAGGTAGTTATTGTGTTTCTGAGGGCATGCCTTCAGTCGTAGGGGAAACTTGTGAAGAAAGGAGAGGCCCAATAGAGAGGGTGAGGAGCTATTGAACTAGGAGAAGGAGAGAGTGTGGATTCGGAGCAGAAGGACTGGATGGTACTATGGGAGACTCGGTTGATGGGATTGATGGCGTACTCCAGTGATGTATGTATGATGGAGTAGGTCGCATAGTAGGAGACTTAGGGTTTTGAAACGGAAAGGTGGTTTCTATAAAAATAACATGACGAGACGTAAAGACTTTTTGAGATTGAGGATCATAGCATTGAAAGACATTATGTTCAAGAGAGTATCCAATAAAAACGCAAGGCTTAGATTTTGATGTTATCTTATGTGAGGCATAGGGACGGAGCCAAGGATAACATAAACATCTAACACTTTAAGTTTTTGAAGGTTTGGGGATTTGTGAAATAGTTTTTCAAATAGCGACTCGTATTCGAGGACTGGAGTGAGCATACGATTAATAAGGTAGACGGTAGCTTAAAATACTACGGTCCAAAAAGTTGTTGGCATAGAGGCTTAATGTAGGAGTGTGAGACCAGTTTCAACTATATATCGATGTTGGCGTTGGAGTATGTGGGGGTGACATGAGGTGTTGTATACCACAAGCAGAGAGGTAGGATGTGAGTGCTTGATATTCACCGCCACCATCAGAGTAAACAATTTTAATTTTAGACAAAGTTCTCGATCAATCTTCGAAAGTTGGTAAAGATTATTGAAACATCAGATTTATGGTGAAGAGGGTATAACCATATGTTTTTTGTGAAATAGTCTACGAAAATAATATAAAATCTGAACTCACAAGAAGTGATTGGAGCAAGGCCCAAAACAACAATGTAAACAACCTCAAAGGATTTAAAGCAAGATGTGGAGGATACTTCAAAGGGGAGTCTATGACTTTTATTACTTAAACAAGCATCATAATTAGTTATAATGTTATTGGTTTTAAGCGTAGGAAGAGAATAACGTAAAAGTATTTTTTGCTGAATAAAGGTTGTTGTGATGGAAGAGTAGGCAGTAGGCTGGGTGATTTGTGGAACTGACGACCACTCGTAAATGTTGTCCTTACTCTGGCCTTGGACCAACGATACCCACATGCTCAAGTCCTTGACAAGGAAAAAGTTAGGAAAGAATTCAATTGATGTATTTTTTTTTTTACAAAACTAAGAAACAGAAATGAGATTTCATTTGATGTGGGTTGCATACAAAACATCATCGAATGTAAAGGTTGTGCTGTGTGAATTGAGCAACCAGTATGTGTAATGAGGAGTCCGTTACCATCATCGATGATGTTACCGACACCGACGATGTTACCGTCACCGATGATGATGCCTTCATTTCCGCCATAATTGTTGTGAACGGACAAGTTTTGTAGATCAGAGGTAATGTTAGAGATGCCATAGTCCACAATCCAATTTTGGTTGTCAGTAGTCAGCGTAGTTGTAAGATTTGCATGAGGCCAATGTGATGGAGGAAGAAGTCGAGGTCGAGTTCTACAAACCTTTACAAAGTGGCCAACTTTGTCACACAGTTGGTAGACAACTCTTAGTTGATTTGTATGATCAGGATGCTAGGACTGAGGATAATTATAGTAGCCGCCTTGATGCTGATGAGGTGGATGGGGGAGGTTTGGTTAGAGCCCACAAATTCAGGAGGCATACTGGCCAAACCTTTGTTGATGGTTTTATCATACCGGTTTCCCTTCTTTTGTGATTTTTGATTGACTTAAGTTGTGATGGATGAACCCGTCAATTTGTTTTCACGCTTGAGATATATCTCATAGTCAATCAACTTGTTATAAAGTTCTTCAAATGATATCGGTGAGTCGCGTACCCGTATCGTTGTTGTTAGTTCCTTATACTCATCTCTTAGGCCATTAAGTGGATAATGACTTTTTCAATCTATCAGGGCCAAGTTATCAATGATAATTTTAATATTTTGATACTAGGCTAGGTGTTTCTGGGATTAGATCGTAACCAAATAAAAGATTAGAAAATTGAGTATGCGAGAATGTATAGTTATCACCTTTGAATAATTTGAAAGGGATGAGCTTTTTATAGTATAGATGGAAATATAGTTTGTTGAAGAAAATATATTATGATTTTTTATGGAAAATAATTGAAGCATTATAGATGATGAGAACATATTATAACAATTGACAGCGCAGGTTGCAATAAATGTAGATCGCAATCAAAGTTTTGATGGCCGAAGTCTAACGAACAGGAGCCCTCGGCAGAGGAGCAGCAGTTTAAAATAAGGGAACGCTGCTTGCTGAAGGACTGAGAAGGGGTACGGTGATTAGATTTGACTAGATTTGTTGATGTCGCCGGATTAACTAGATTTGTTGCGTGCCGGAGGAGAAGCAGCGCTTGAGGAGGAGAAGAAACCCTATGCCCTTGCAGAATCTGTCGTGGCCGTAGCAAAGATCAGTCGGGTCTTACAGCGTAGGGAGAGAGATCTCTGCGAGGTAAAGGCGGAGATCGTCCTCCGCGTTGGCACGCTCCCGGATCCCGCAGCCGATGGCCACCGTGAGGCACCGCCCACGGTGGAATCGGGAACGGGAACTCGGAGTGGATGAAGAAAGAGGCGGCGGAGAGGCCGCCGCTGGAGGATGGCTGCGAGGAGCCGGAGGCAGAGCTGGGTCTTGCTGGCGGCACTCTCGCCGGTGATCTCGGTGACGGAACCGATGGGGAGGCCGCCACGGAGGAGCCGGTCGAGGACGGGGCAGCCGAGGGTGAGCTTCTGAGGCTGCTGAGGTCGAGCACCTTCAAGAGCTTCAAACGACGCTGGCGAGAACAGAGCACAGCAGCGGGATTCCTCTGTCGAGGCTGAGTGCGAAAGCATAGAGTGCTTTGAGATTACAAGGAGAAATTCTTTGAGTTTGAAACAATACTCCCTATTTATATTATATGTTAGAGAGGGAGATTCAACAGAACAAGATTTTTAGGATTTTCCTCAACAGATTTATGATATTTCCTTACGTAGTTGGCGAGATCTTAACTATTATCAGTCTTTGTTGTCACGTCCATGCATCCTATCCTTGGTGTTTTTGTTGATCTTCATTAGGATCAATAAAATACGAGAACTCCATTTCTTGATCTTTTCTATATACTAAGTTTGACTTTGAATTGACAGAATCCAACTTAGTGGATGATAAGCACCGAATTGAAAGATGAGATATCTCAGGGCAGCAAATGGTACAACAAGCGAAGGTCAAGTAAAACTTTGATGTTCGAGCATTCAATTTCCATTTCAACCTGTGTTTCGTTTGTACATTTTTACATCTCAGATGCAAGCAGCAAAATTGGAACTCATTAGCTGATCCTTAAAATGCGGATGCCGATGAGGTGTTTGAGGTGCAGAGTGACTGATGAACAACTTGGGGCTGAGAATGTTAAGAAGTGATACCCTGTTTTGGATTAGTCTTCGAAACAAGCATCCTAAACCATTCTCAACAGCTCCAAAATTAGCTGATTCTGCACCATCAATACCTTCTCAGCATCTGCATCTGTAAGAGCTGCACGCAATGAGGCATATACATTCCTCATTTCATATAAATCCTCCTTGCATGTCGCTCTCATGCCCTTCGAGGCAAAAGACCACCAGCTAGCTTTTGCCTTTGGCAAGAACATCAAAGGCAATATTGAGCAAAGAAGAGATCTAGTAACCTCTCTTGCCTCATTCAACACATTTAAGACCACCGAGAGATCAGGGTCTTCAGAGATCAGAGAGGCTGGTTGACATTTGCCATCCATTTGCTTCATTGATCTTCTATGTCTCCTTCCTTGAGAGAACATAATCCTGCACCCTTTGTCCAGTAGAGTTGTCACCTCTTCTTCCAAGCGCAAACCGAAGATCTTGAACATGCTATTTCAATGTGGTGGCTGCATCTTTCATGGTACCACAGAGGTCCAATAACCTCATTAATCCATCCACATCTTCCTCCAATGATTTCCAACTTTCGACGATTAAAACTATAAACGTACGATAAAAACGATTTTGGTAAGAAAGCCGATTCGTATATTACTTTAACTTGTGATCAAGCGAGATGCAGTTAAAACAAAGATATAAAGGTAGTTTGTAGTTATGATGGAAATCAAAATATAAGCGCAAACTGAAATATGATGTCCGTACGATAAAACCGATTTTCGTCTTAATACCGATTCGGAAAATACTTAACTATGAAACACATTCATAAATGAGCAGAAGGCAGTAAGCTACTGAGGAGGTTTGCAGTAAAGATAAGATGCTTAAAGTAAATGCAAACCGAGATTTAGAGTGGTTCGGTCAATCTTGACCTACATCCACTTTTGGCTTCCTCCTCCGATGAGGTCATCGACATCCACTAGAGGCCATCCTTCAATAGGCGAAGGCCAACCACCCTTTTACAGTTTCACTCCTTTTGACGGGCTTAGGAGACAACCCTTACAGAATTTTCTCTCCTCTCTTAAAAGATCAAAACTTGAAAGAAAAGAGGGAGGAGAACTTCTAGCCTTTACAACACTTTTGAGCTCTAAAAACACAGAGTAAGATCAATCTTTCGATTCCCTTTCATGCAGGAAAGGGTGGGGTATATAAAGGCCCCAAACTGGTTTGAATTTGGAGCTAAAAAATGTCACCTCTCGGATTTTCAGGGTTCTAGCGGTACTACCTCATAACTGGGGCAGTACAACCGCTTGGCAGCTCGGAGACTGAGCCTCTGGGCGGTGCCACCGCCTGACAGGGGTAGTTGCACCGCCCAGTCTCACTTGGAGATTGAGCTCAAGCGGTGCCACCGCCCAACTTTCCTAGGAGACCATCTCCTGGGCGGTGCCACCGCCTGGCAGGAATTCTGGTCCGAATGGGTTGATCCATTCGGCCCAATTTGGGTTTATCAAGGGCCCAATTGCTCTCAGATTAAGTTAATGGGATCACCTCTCATTCCTAACTTAATCTACAGGCTAACTACGATATTTCTTAAGATATTTACTGCAACTTGCTCCGGTGCGTCAATTGCTTCTTCCAGCGAGCTTCCGACGAACTTCCGGTGAAATCTGACGAACCTTCGGCGATGCTCCGGCGGACTTTCGGCAAACTCTTGGACTTGCGATGATCCATTTGGCGAGTTCCGACGAGCTTCTTTGGCAAGCTCCTAGACTTCTCGGATTTGTTCCCGTAGAACCTCAGACGATTGTCCGGACTTCCGTTGAACTCTCGAACTCCCAACGTGATCATAGTCTTGACTTCGGCGCAACTCCTGCTGCATGTTTTTCTTTCATCGTAGTTAATCCTGCACATGTAAAATAAAACTTCGATCGAGACAATTAATCCTAAGCAATTAATCAAGTTGTTTGGCATGTCATTGGTCCCTCGACGCTTCGTCCGATTATTCGGTGCATCGTCCTCTCCTGCGGCCTATTGCCCAATCGACCAGTTGACTCTGCAACTCCGATATCCTTAGCACAATACCCGCTCTTCTTGGCCCGATGTCCGAGTCCAGGGCCCGAAGCCTTCTATCGATACGTCGACCAATCCACCGGCTCGACGTCCAATCTTCTTATATGTTCCTCCGGCACAACACGATTTTTCCTGCTTTAATTGTCTCATCCTGATTGAAGCATCCTACATCACTCAAAACACAGATTGAAACATAAACACAATTATCATTTGGTTTCATCATCAAAATACAAGATTCAACAATCTCCCCCTTTTTTATGATGACAATCAATTGATGACGAAGTTAAATTTAACTCCCGGAGTTTAAACAAACTCCCCCTATCAATATGCCATATTTATAGAACCTTGAATTCAAACTGAATTCAAGTCATTGCAATATTCATCATGAATACTTGTAATACGTCATCATGAACTTATGCATAAACTTATGCATAACATCATACTTCTCCCCCTTTGTCATCAACAAAAAGAAGTCTAACTTTAATGTGTTTGTAGTATAAATTCAACTTATTGCATGAAAAATATAATATCAAGTTTTATCATCATGCAGTTTTGAAGCTAGAAAATTTAACAAGTGTTACATCATACTTAGAACATTCAAGCTATCAAGTTTTAGATATGCAAGTTTTACAACATACAAGATAGCACTTTTGCTTCTTTTGAGATAGCAACTTCTACATCATGCAAGCTAGCAAATTAGAGATGTTCAAGAAGGCAACTCTTGCTTCTTGAAATATGTAAATTTTGTCAACTTTGCTAGATGCGCAAGTTAGCATATTTTGCTTCTTGAGATAGACAAGATATCACTTTTGTAATTTTTGTTTCTTAAGATGTTCAAGATAGCAAGCTCTACATCTTGCAAGCTAGCAATGTTACAACATTTTAGAACATGCAAGCTAGCAATTTAGAGATGTTCAAGAAAGTAACTCTTGCCTCTTGAAATATGCAAGTATGCTAGATGTGCGCGTTAGCATGTTTTGCTTCTTCTTGAGATTTCAAACTAGCAATTATCAGTAATGTTCAAGATAGCAATTTCTTCTCTTTTGAGAAGTGTAATTTTTGCTTTCGTCTTGAATTGTGCAAGCTAGTTAGTTTGCCTCTTTTCATGATGTCCACGCTAGCTAGCTAGAATTGTGCAAGCTAGCAAATTCTTGCTCCCCTTTTGTCATTGTCAAAAAGAAAGGAAGACCCTTATATCAATTTTATATCAATCTTATTTGTGCATCATTATATATTCAAATTAAAACATACACAATTTCAAAAACCTTATTTTTCATGCACGATACCGAAAAATAAATCAATCATCATTAATGAGTATATCAAACATGATACTCAAACATTAATATTTTTAAGCATTTATCAATCATGTTTATCATGATACCAAACATTCATCATTTAAAGCATTCATGATACACATCATATGCAATACATCATGTACATCATTGTCATAAATATTGCATGCATCATTTAAAATTCATGAATATTTCATCATTGCATGCATCGTACCAAATCATAAAATATAAAATCATCATTAATGTATGATTCCAAATTATCATTTATTTCACATCATGATGGTACCAATTTTGTCAAATTACATCCTGTATGATCGAAACTTCTTATTTGTATACATCAAAACAAATTAATGAATATTTCATGTATTCATATCATCACATCAGGAATATCAAGAAGAATTATTAGGTGATGAGATGTATTTCATTCATTCAAAGAATTTTACATAATAAAATTCAAGTCATAAGCCTTAAAAGATGTCATGAGAGAACATATAAACAATCTTGATTTATAAAATGAATACTCAAGTTATAATTTTGAAAATCAAGAGAAACCGTGATTCATTTTAACAAATCTCCTCTTAAATAAATAACATAAAGAATTCTTAGGAGATCATGAAAAAGATAGAATTCATTCAATCTTGTAAGAGAACAAGATATTAATTCATGCATATAAAATCTTGATTTAAGCATAAGAAATCTCAATTTATAAATTTCAAAAAAATCAAGATAAAGCTCATTTAAATCATCAAATCAAGATCAATAGATTTTCAAAAATGAATTGTTAGGATCAAGAAAATCCGAAAATAAAATTTAACACTTTCATGCATTCGGACATGGTTTTGCTATAGATTTTCAAACACAATCATGAAGATAAAACATGTTCATGATCATGGAAATTTTTGTATCCAAAACACATAGTTTCCAACATGTTATTAAGGCATGTAATAGTGTAAAATTCTCATTATAGCAATTATATCCTACCATGCATGATCAAAATTTCTCCTCATTTTATCATATTTAACATGATTCAAGCATTGAACATGATTCATATTTAAAATATGTCTCATGTCATAAGTATGAATAAAGTATTTGTGAAATCCGAAATCATCCTCAAAGTCACATTCAATAAATTCATACATGACAAGCATAGATTTATTGAAAAGTCGATAAGATAGAGGATCACATTTCGTTTTTATAAATTTCTATTCATGTGATTTGCTTCTTATAAGCATATCTTTACCTTTAATAAAACAAGTGTCAACATTTAAGACGGATAGGTAAATTTTATAAAATAAATCATCAAGCATGATTCCATAATAACATCCTTTTAATATCTTGATATTCATCATCAAGTATGATTTCAAAAAGTATGTTCAAGAGAAATCATTAAGACCAAATGCATGATACACTCATTTAGTTTTAAAATATTCATCATGTTTATTTTCATGAGATTCACAAGATTGGTAAAATAAATTCATTAATTTCCCATTTTGAAAAATCAATAAAGTTGGAAAAATAAAATTTTCAAGAAGAAACCTTTCCACTTTTTAGTTGTTTTAATTCATGTGATTTATTTCATACATGCATGTTCTTTTCTTTTATGTCAAATAAAAACATGCATCAACGTTTAGGATCGAAAATGAATTTTGTCATAAAAACCATCAAGACCAAATCATTATGTATAACTTTTAAAATCTCATGCATAAAATCGTCAATGGTATCAAAAACATCATTATGCATTACTTCAAATCAAACATGATTTCATTTAATCAAAATCGAGAAATTAGTTAATCAAACATGATATCATTCAATAATGTTAATCAAACATGATACACATTATTACTTCTTAACCACATATAGCATGATTTCATAAGGCATTTTTAATCATTTTGTTTATCATAAACATGTAATTTTCATGATTATTTTCAAAATTACTAGAATGATAAGCATGATTCCTGATTTTTGCATTTTCATTATAAAACTTGTAATTTTCAAGAAAATTAATTCTAAACAAAAAAAAGGAAAATGCATCATGAAAAATATAAAATAATTTCAAAATAAATTAAGAGGGTTTCGATTACCTCATCGTTGAATGTGGTTAAGGCATAGTTTGCCACCTCGTCTTTGTTGATTTTCTCCTCGTCTTCGAAGGAGCTCGATTCATCCCACTTTGTGTTCTTCTTCTTGCGTTCAAAGTAAGTAGTTCCGTTCTTTTTATTCTTAAATTTTTATTTCTTTAATTTTTTAAATTTCATTTGTAGTTCTTGTTCACCATCACTTGAGCTTATGCTCGAATGGTCTTCAAATATTCTATGTCCTAAATCCTTCCTATTCTTTGGAATGTTGTTTTGTTCATCATGTTCATCATGTGTATTGCGCACCATTTCATATGTAATCAATGAGCCGATAAGTTCTTTAAGTGAAAAAATATTTAAATTTTTTATCTCTTGTATTGCGGTTATTTTAGGATCCCACCTTTTTGGAAGGGATCTTAAGATCTTGCTTACGAGATCAAAATTCGAAAAAGATTTACCAAGAACTCTTAGATTATTGATGACATCCGTGAAACGGGTGTATATGTCGCCTATAGTCTCGCTTGGTTGCATCCGAAAAAGCTCAAAATCATGCAATAAAATATTAACTTTCAGAGTCTATTAACTCTACTAGTTCCCTCGTGTGTGATTTCAAGTGTTCGCCAAATATCAAAAGCCATTTCGCACGTAGAAATCCGATTGAACTCATTTTTGTCCAAAGTGCAAAATAAGGCATTCATAGCCTTTGCGTTTAAAGAAAAATACTTCTTCTCCAAATCCGACAATTTGTTCATCGGTTTAGAGGGAAGTTGAAAATCATTTTCAACAATATTCCATAAATCCAAATTCATAGAAATCAAGAAAACTCTCATTCGAGTTTTCCAATAAGTGTAGTCCAATCCATTAAACAACGGTGGACGAACAACCGATAAGCCCTCTTGAAAGCCTTGAAGAGCCATTTCTCTCGGGTGTAAATATGAAATGAGAAATACCGGGCTCTGATACCAATTGTTAGGATCAAGAGCACTAAGAGGGGGGGGGGGGTTGAATTAGTGCAGCGAAAAACTTTTGACGATTAAAACTACATTCGTACGATAAAAGCGATTTTGGTAAGAAAGCCGATTCGTAAATCACTTTAACTTGTGATCAAGCGAGATGCAGTTAAAGCAAAGATATAAAGGCAGTTTACAATTATGATGGACATCAGAATGTAAGTGCAAACTGAAATATGATGTTCGTACGATAAAACCGATTTCCGTCTTAACGTCGATTCAAAAAATACTTAACTATGAAACATGTTCGTAAATGAGCAGAAGGCAATAAGCTACTAAGGAGGTTTGTAATAAAGATAAGATGCTCAAAGTAAATGCAAACCGAGATTTAGAGTGGTTCGGTCAATCTTGACCTACATCCACTTTTGGCTTCCTCCTCCGATAAGATCACTGACATCCACTAAAGGCCTTCCTTCAATAGGTGAAGGCCAACCACCCTATTACAGTTTCATTCCTTTTGACGGGCTTAGGGGACAACCCTTACAGAATTTTCTCTCCTCTCTTGAAAGATCAAAACTTGGAAGAAAAGAGAGAGGAGAACTTCTAGCCTTTACAACACTTTTGAGCTCTAAAATCACATAGTAAGATCAAGCTTTCAATTCCCTTTCATGCAGGAAAGGGTGGGGTATATATAGGCCCCAAACTAGTTTGAATTTGGAGCTTAAAAATGTTACCTCCCAAATTTTCAAGGTCCTGGTGGTACTACCTCCTGACTGGGGCTGTACAATCGCTTGGTAGCTCGGAGACTGAGCCTTTGGGCGGTGCCACCGCTTGATAGGGGCGGTTGCACCGCCCAATCTCGCTCAGAGACTGAGCCCAGGTGGTGCCACCGCCTGACTTGGGCGGTTGCACCGCCCAGCTTTCCTAGGAGACCATCTCTTGGGCGGTGCCACCGCCGACCCTAGTAGTGCCACCGCATGGTAGGAATTCTGGTCCGAATGGGTTGATCCATTCGGCCCAATTTGGGTCTATCAAGGGCCCAATTGCCCCCAAATTAAGTTAATGGGATCATCTCCCATTCCTAACTTAATCTACATGCTAACTACGATAAATTCTTAAGACATTTACTGCAACTTGCTCCGGTGCGTCAATCGCTTCTTCCGGCGAACTTCTGGCGAACATCCGACGAACCTTCGGCGATGCTCCGGCGGACTTTCAGCAAACTCCTGGACTTCCGGCGATCCACTTGACGAGTTCCGACGAGCTTCTTTGGCAAGCTCCTGGACTTCTCGGATTTGTTCCCGTAGAACCTCCGACGACCGTCCGGACTTCCGTCGAACTCTCGAACTCCCAACGTGATCATAGTCTTGACTCTGGCGCAACTCCTGCTGCATATCTTTCTTCCATCGTAGTTAATCCTGCACATGTAAAATAAAACTTCGATCGAGACAATTAATCCTAAGCAATTAACCAAGTTGTCTGGCATGTCATTGGTCCCTCGACGCTTCATCCGATTATTCGGCGCATCGTCCTCTCCTGCGGCCTATTGCCCAATCGGCTAGTTGACTCCGCAACTCCGATATGTTTGGTACAATACTTGTTCTTCTTGGCCCGATGCCCGAGTCCACGGCCCGAAGCTTTCTGTCGATATGTCGACCGATCCATCGGCTCGACATCTAATCTTCTGACATGTTCCTTCGGCACAACATGATTTTTTCTGCTTTAATTGTCTCATCTTGATCGAAGCATCCTGCGTAACTCAAAACGCAGATTAAAACATAAACATAATTATTAATTAATTTCGGAAATATCGAAACTGATGATTCTTCACACGTCTTGAGTTTTTGCAGCTCTTCGATGACCTAGAGTGTAGTTGGATGAGCTTGGGATGGCAGGCTGACTGAACGAACATGCAAGGAAGTCTCTGCTGCTGCAGTAGAACTAGCCATTGTTGTCTTCTCTTCTGCTAAGCTCTTCTCAAATTCAATGGATTGGACAAGAAGAATGATAGACTTGTTCTGGTCCTGCTGCTCTACCTCCTTGTATATGGATCACAACACATACAAGGAGACACCTGGATTCATGGTAAACCAGGTCATTCTTGTGATGACAACTTAAGTCTTGGTTTGCAGTGGAAGACAAGTAACAGTTCAGCAGACACGTCGCTCTTCTATATTCCACATGATTGGTTTCGAGTCTGACAAATCTTCATCCAAATGTATGCTATTGGTTGGTATTCTTCTTATCATTAAGCATTTATGTACATTAGTTTGATACTTGTCTCTAAGTTGTCTTCTTAATTATTAACCTGCTGGTAGATCCGAAGCTACCTTTTACAAGGTTTCTGCTGAAGCACGAGGTCATGAAAAAGAGAACACAGATTCCATCTTTCTCATGGATTACAAAGAGTTATGGTGCTTTCTATTATTGCTGTTTTCTTAAAGCTCAACATGATAGATTGATATGGTGATAAAAAAAAATGGCAAAGAGAAGAAGAAACCAAAAACAAAGTTGTGGATGTTTGATTGGATTGGTCTTTGAAATATCAGGTGTTGCTGTACCCGAATAGGACATGCAGATCTAATAGCTACTTGTTTGTCTACAATGAGAATGGATTATCACTATCGAATATTTTTTTCAATAAACTCAGGTTATGCTTTGATCTTGAACAGTAAATATGTCATTAACTAGTACTTTCTGATCATTGGACATTTATTATGGAGGACCTACATATTTCAAATCTTAGCTGTTAATTGTTGCTGGTAGATCCAATATTCATCAACTACCGTTGATATTTTCTTATTCGCTATTTTTATCAATTTAAGCTGAAATTATATATTTTTTGGATCTATTTTTTTATGAAATGTTGAAAACATCTAATGAAGCCTATATGACATTTTTTTTATTTGTGTTATTAAAAGTTTTATTTTCAGTCAAGTTAGCCCTTGAAAAACTGAATTTTTCTTTTTTTTATTTTTGGTTAATTTATAGTGAATGTAGAACCAATTTTGGTCAAAAATTATTTCAATATTATCAGTGATGATTTTATGAACTTTTGAAAAAGAAAAATAGATCTTGAGTTACACTATTTTTGAATAAAATTATATTTTTTTATTTTTGAAACAGTGTAACTCTATTCAAAACAAATAATTTAACTGAATCTTTTTATCCAAGAACACTAAAATTTTTATTAAATATTGAAAATGCCTAGGAGACTCCTAAATGTTTTTTTTTAATTTTTTGCATCATTAAAGGATCTAATTTTAGTTAATTCAACCTTAGCGCTGAAATCTCTTTCTTCTTTATTTTTAAGCCAAAGTTTTTATGCAAGTGCATCATATAGTTTAATATCCTTTTGGTCATTAAACATTTATGATCACAGGTGCCTTATTTTGATGCTTGTCCCAAGTTGTCTGCTAAATTATTAAACTGCTTGTAGATCTAAAGCTGGCTTTACAACTAGTCTGACAAAGGACTTGCTTATGTACCAAAGGCATGAAAAAGAAAGCACATAGGTTCTTTCTCAAAGATTACAATTATCAATAATTCAGATACCTACTTGGTCCTTGTTGTCATGTCCATGCACACCCTTGGTGTTTTTGTTGTTTCAGCAGTAGTCTCTTTGTTTTTCTTGAGCAGCAGAGCTTTAAATATATGTGAACTCGTTTGGAACATGCTTTCTGTGTTTGTTATGTTTTTAGAGTAAGCATCTGTTCAGAAGATCAGGAAACATGGAGCATCTTGTACACCTTTCTCAATCAATATTTTGAGACTAAGATATGGTAAGCTTTCCAAATCATAGCACCAGATGTTCCTTCTGAAATTCAAAGGTTGCAGACCTGCAATAGTTATGCTGATTTAGTTCCTAGTATTCTATCAGGTCATGGACATGAAGATACTGTCAACCATCAGCCCTCTCTGCCTGTAGCTACATCTTATTCAAGAACACAACCTTATAATCCTGCATAGAGCTCATCCGCTGTTTCTTAACCAAGTAAGGTTGATGTGTTTTTTGTTTTTGTAGTATTTTGCGAACTTGCTACTCATCATTATTGTCCCCGTTATAATATAATTTTTTGAAGTGTACTTTTTGAATATATATTTGTTTGTGATAGTTTAGCACATAGAGTAATATTTATTATGTTGGGTACAGTCCATATGAGCTCGGACAAATTCGGACAAATTGGATCGTTTGAGCCCAAATCAAAGAAATTAAAGAGAGAAAGAGAGAAAGGGCAAAAACGAGTGACCGCAGCGTGCGTGTGTGCAGGAGAGCGTGCAGCGTGCGACGGCATGAAAAGAGAAATAGAGAGAGAAAGAGAGAAAGGGCAAAAACGAGTGACCGCAGCGTGCGTGTGTGCAGGAGAGCGTGCAGCGTGCGACGGCATGAAAAGAGAAATAGAGAGAGAAAGTAACGTTTTTAAGTTTTCTGTTTGACGATCGATGGTAAAATATTATCAGTTTTGGCCCAAATTTTATATAGAGAATTCTTGCAGCAAACTCTACAATTCTAATGGTGTTGATCTATAGTTTACCCTCTCTAGGGTATTTTCCTGCTATATCTACTTTGTGAGACCTAGAATTCTCTTACGAGGAGATCCATCCAATGCGGTGAAGATATGCTATTCATGAGCCAAGATATATGATCTTGATGTTATTGTGATCCTCTAGTTATTCTTGAGAAGACCTATTATAAACATATTATCATTACTATTGATAGTGGAAGTTTGAGGTGGACTACGATCCCGTGATTTTTCCCACATTGGGTTTTCCATGTTAAAAGATTTGGTCTCACTGTGTGATTGATTATTTGCTCTATTGTTTATGTTGTGCTAGTTGATATTTTTATTTGGATATCGAGTTGGTATTTTGATAAGGAACCCATTTTGATACACAAAGAGGAAAAGGAATATTCTACTTTAACAGGTTCTTTCCCAACAAGTGGTATCAGAGCAACAGATTATTTGGTGCTATTTTTTCTTGTGTGATTGAAATGGAGCAGTCATATGGTATGATTAAATTGAACTCATCAAATTATTCCACTTGGAGGCGTCTGATGGAAGATTTACTTTATTGCAAAGATTTATATAAGTCTATCAAGGTTAAAGATAAACCTTCTACTATGGACGATGAAGAATGGGAAGTTTAACATAGAAAAACTATTGCCTATATTAGAAAATGGATGGATATAAACTTGCATGAGCATATTTCAGATGAAACCAAAGCTGATGTTGTTTGGCAAAGGTTAGAAAATCTCTTTGCGAAAAAGACAATGGGAAATAGAATTTCTCTCCTCAGAAGGTTTGTAAATTTGAAGTATAAAGATGGTGGTAATATTGTTGAGCACATAAGCCTATTTCAGAGTCTTACAAACAAGTTGGTTGCTATGAAAATGAATATAGATGATGAGATGCGAGGATTATTACTTCTCAGCTCTTTACTAGAAAGTTGGGAAACGTATGTGGTGATTATTTGTAACTCCACGCCAAAAGGGACTCTAACTATAGATATGGTTAAAGACAGTTTGCTAAATGAAGATGCCAGAAGGAAAGAACATGGTGAATCTTCTTCTAGGGCATTTGTTACTGAAAAATAAGAAAGACGTGAAAGAAGTCATAGCAGAAATCCACATGGTTATAGAGGAAGATTCAAGTCTAAAAGAGATATCAAATGTTTTCACTGTAATAGGCCAGGTCACATGAAGAAAGAGTGTAGGTTTTGGAAGCGAGAACAGAATGAAATGAAGAAAAATGAGAAAGAGACCAATACAATTGCTGCTGAAGATAATATCACTATTGTCTGTGATGAAGGTTGTGTTAGTTTTGTAGCTCAGGACAGTAACTGGGTAATTGACTCTGGTGCTTCATTTCATGTTACTTCTCATGATGATTTCTTTAGATCTTACACTGCTGGTGATTTTGGTAATGTCGGAATGGGAAACAGTGGTACATATAAGATTGTGGGTATTGGAGATATTTGCTTGGAGACCAGTATTGGGAGCAAATTGATACTCAAAGATGTAAGGCATGTTCCAGATATTCGACTTAACTTGATATCTACAGGTAGACTTGATGATGAGGGCTTTGCACATTATTTTGGTGAAAGTAAATGGAAACTCACTAAAGGTTCTCTGATTGTGGCAAGAAGAAAGAAACTTAACTCCTTTTATGTCATGGAAGCTAAGCTATACAAAGGAGAGATTAATGCAATTCAAAAAGGTGAAAGTATAGATCTTTGGCATAAGAGGCTTGGACATATCAGCGAGAAGGGACTTCAAACTCTTGCTAGAAAGTAGTTCTTACCAGAGTTGCAAGGTACATCTCTTAAATCTTGTGATCATTGCTTAGTTGGAAAAACACATAGAGTTGCATTTCATACATATCCATCATCTAGAAGATAAGATATTATTGATTTAGTTCATACTGATGTTTGTACTATGCAAACTAGAACTCTTGGAGGTGCTCTTTATTTTGTTACTTTTATTAATGACCATTCTAGAAAAGTGTGGGCTTTTGCTTTGAAATCTAAAGACTAGGTACTCGATGTTTTCAAGGAGTTTCATGCCGGCGTTGAAAGAGAAACTAGCAGAAAACTAAAGTGTATTCGATCAGATAATGGTGGCAAGTACATGAGTCCTTTTGAGAATTATTGCAGGTTCCATGGAATCAGGCTTGAGAAAACAGTTCTTAAAACTCCTCAACAGAACGGTGTGGCAGAAAGGATGAACAGAACCATTGAAGAAAGGATTAGGTGTATGCTTTCCCACGCCAAGTTACCAAAGTCATTTTGGGGGAGGCTATGAGAACTACAGTTGATCTGATAAATCTTTCTCCAGCAGTTCCTTTGAAAGATGATGTTCCAGAGAGAGTATGGAGAGGAAAAGATATCTCTTATAATCACTTAAAAGTCTTTGGGTGTAAAGCATTTGTTCATATTCCCAAAGATAAGAGGTCTAAGTTTGATAGTAAAGCAAAAGCATGTATCTTCTTGGGATATGGTCATGAAGAGTTTTGGTACAGATTATGGGATCCAGTGAATAAGAAGATTATTAGAAGCAGAGATGTTGTGTTTCTTGAAGACCAATTGTTTGATGATGGTGATAATATTGAGAAGCCAAAAACCTCTTTATATTCCTTGGAGTTTGGGTCCAGTTCCTTCATCTGTAGTTCATGATGATCATGGGGGAGATGAACAAGAAGATTATGGTGAGAATACCAATGATGATACACCTACAATTGATGATGCTGAACCAACTGAACATGCACCTCCACCACCAGTTGAGATTCCATTGAGAAGATCCACTAGAGAGCGACAACCATCTACCAGATATCCTCCACATGAGTATGTTATGCTTACTGACGGGGGAGAGTCAGAAACTTACCAAGAAGCTATTCTACATGAGTATAAGAATGAGTGGGTTAAAGCCATGCAAGAAGAGATGCAATCCTTGCTTGAGAACCACACCTATGACTTGGTAAAATTGCCTAAAGAGAAGAAAGCTCTCAAGAATAAGTGAGTTTACAAATTAAAGACTGAAAACAATAGCTCACAACAAAGATACAAGGCACGACTAGTTGTGAAAGGATTCAGTCAGAAGAAAGGTATTGACTTTGAAGAAATATTTTCTCTAGTTGTGAAAATGTTCTCTATCCGAGTTGTTCTTGGTTTGGCTGCCCACTTGAATTTAGAAGTTGAGTAACTTGATGTGAAAACAACATTTCTTCATGGTGACTTAGAAGAAGAAATTTACATGGAGCAACCAGAAGGTTTCAAAGTCAAGGGAAAAGAAAATATAGTGTGTAAGCTTAGGAAAAGCTTATATGGACTCAAACAGGCACCTAGACAGTGGTATAAGAAGTTTGATTCTTTTATGATGAGCCAAGGGTATGATAGAACCACATCTGATCATTGTGTGTTTATGAAGAAATTTTCAGATGATAATTTTATTATTTTACTGCTATATGTTGATGATATACTGATTATTGGCCATGATGTTGGAAAAATTAGAAAGCTTAAAAAAGAGCTAATTAAGTCTTTTGCCATGAAAGACTTGGGATCGGTGAAACAAATACTTGGCATGAAGATTCTTCGTGATAGGAAGAAAAGGAAGATTTGGCTATCTCAAGAGACTTACATTGAAAAGGTTCTTAAAAGATTCAATATAAGTAAAGCCAAAGCAGTTTGTTCTCCACTTGTAGGTCATTTCAAGCTTAGTTCGAAACAATGTCCTACAAGTGAGAAAGAAAAAAAAGAAATGTCCAAAGTGTCTTACTCATCTACAGTAGGCAGTTTGATGTATGCTATGATTTGTACTAGGCCAGATATAGCTCATGCAGTTAGAGTTGTCAGTCGATTTCTCTCTAATCCTGGAAAAGAACATTGGGCAGTAGTGAAATGGATATTAAGATATCTAAGAGGTACTTCTAGGTTATGTTTATGTTTTGGTAATGATGAACCTGTGTTAGAAGGGTACACAGATGCAGATATGGCAAGTGATACTGATTCCAGGAAGTCAACTTCGGGATTCTTGATGACATTTGCAAGAGGAGCAGTCTATTAGTAGTCTAAGTTACAGAAGTGTGTTGCTCTATCAATCACAAAAGCTATCAATCACAAAAGCAGAATACATAGCAATTACTGAAGCCTGTAAGGAAGCTTTATGGATGAAAAAGTTTACTGTGATAGTCAGAGTGTCATTCACCTCTCCAAGAATTCAACATACCATTCTAGATCCAAGCATATTGATGTGAGATATCACTGGATTCGTGATGTGCTTGAGTTGAAAGAATTACAGTTGGAGAAAGTGCATACCAATGATAATGGTTCAGATATGTTGACAAAGTCTTTGCCTAAGGAGAAGCTTGAAGCATGTAGGCGAAGAGCAGGCTTGGTACAACCTACCATATGAGTTGGAGGGGGAGAATTATAGGGTCCAGCCCATATGTGGGCTTGGACAAATTGGGTCGTTTGAGCCTAAATCAAAGAAATTAAAGAGAGAAAGAGAGAAAGGGCAAAAACGAGTGACGGCAGCGTGCGTGTGTATAGGAGAGTGTGCAGCGTGCGACGACGTGTAGAGAAAAGAGGAGAGAGAAATAGAGAGAGAAAGTAACGTTTCTAAGTTTTATGCTTGATGATCGGTGGCCAAATATTGTCAGTTTTGGCCCAAATTTTATGTGGAGAATTCTTACAGCAAACTCTACAACCCTAATTGTGTTGATATACAATTTACCCTCTCTAAGATATTTTCCTGCTATATCCACTTTGTGAGACCTAGAATTCTCTTATGAGGAGATCCATCCAATGCGGTGAAGATATGCTATTCATGAGCCAAGATCTATGATCTTGATGTTATTGTGATCCTCTAGTTATTCTTGAGAAGACCTACTGTAAACCTGTTATCATTACTATTGATAGTGGAAGTTTGAGGTGGACTATGGTCCCGTGGTTTTTCCCATATTCGGTTTTTCACGTTAAAAGATTTGGTCTTACTGTGTGATTGATTATTTGCTCTATTGTTTATGCTATGCTAGTTGATATTTTCATTTGGATATCGAGTTGGTATTTTGATGATGAACCCATTTTGATACACGAAAATAATATTCTGCTTTAATTTCCCCAACATATTATTCATGTGCAAATTTGTCCATTATATCTCAAAGCAGAAAATATATGATTAATTCTTTCTAGTGGATCCAATTAAATCTTTTACCTGCATCTGTTATCTGATAATTTTATCTAGCTAGTTTACAGTTCAGACAAGCAAATGCCAGATTTACTAGGGTTTAAGAATCAATTGAAATTATTGCTTCAGAGTGCTCAGTTCATGTTATGCTCGAACTGACAGCGAGAATCTTTAACAGCTAGGTAGCCCACATGAGAAACAATTTGATTGCCCTTCTTTATCATTTAGCATACAATTAAAGTAGTTGTAAGATGGCTGCTTTTCTTAGAGATTCTCAATGCCACAATTTTTTGAAGTTGTAAGAGTTTTTCATGTCCAAAAGTAAGCTAGTAACACAGTAGCACACACCACAATTAACCATGTTTTAAGCATGAATAAGAGTTATTTTCTGACTTTGGGCACACAAAGTTCACTTTTTTTTGTTTTTCTGTGATCTTTACAATTACCATAACTGTTTGATATAGGCAAAAAGTAAATGGTGAATTTGGTAGGCCAGGAAGATGAGACTTTTCAGAATAAAATATCTAACAGTAATTTATAATATGGCTTGTGGTTAGCATCAAATATATACCGTAGAAGTAAATTCTAGTAACTAATTAGAATTGTGCAGTCTATATGATCTCCAAAAGTATTTTTATCTCATACAAGTACATTTATCAATACAGAAAGCAACCATACATTTCTTATTTACTAGGTCCTAATAAAATCCTCTGTTTTCTGGTAGTCATGGATTCCAAGTTCCTTCTCCAAAGAGAAAGGCAAATAAGGAAAGAAAGATGAAAGGAGAGCATCCACGCAATACAACGCTATAGTTACTAGTTTTGATCTACTCCTACCTTTTTAGGGTAAGGTATTCAAGAACACCTTTCTTGATTTTTTCTATATACTCAGTCGAAGTTCTTTAAATAGACAGAAACCAACTTAGTGGATAATAAACAACAAATTGAAAGATGATATCTCAGGGTAGTAATAGGTCCAACAAATGAAGGCCAAGTAAAACTTCGACGTTTGAGTATTCCACATTTCCATTTAAACATGTGTTTCTTTTGTACAATTTTACATCACACATACAACAAGCAAAATTGGAACTCATTAGCTTATCCTTTGAAATGCGGATGCCAATGAGGTGTATGAGGTGCAGAGTGATTGATGAGCATCAAGGGGCTGAGAATGTTAAGAAGTGATACCCGGTTTTGGATTAGTCTCCGAAACAAGCATCCTAAACCATTCTCAACATCTCCAAAACTGATCTCAATTGTCTTTAGCTGATTCTGCACCATCATTATCTTCTCAGCATCTGCATCTTTAAGAGCTGCACGCAGTGAGACATCTACATCCCACATTTCACATAAATCCTCCTAGCATGCCACTCTCATGGTCTTTGAGGCAAAATACCACCTGCTAGTTTTTGCCTTTGGCAAGAACATCAAAGACAAAATTGAGCAAAGAAGAGATATAGTAATCTCTCTTGCCTCATTCAACACATTTAAGACCACCGAGAGGTTCAGGTCTTGCGATCAGAGAGGCTGGTTGACATCTGCCATCCATTTGCTTCAAATCTTTATAGCTTTTCTTAATGATCTTCTGTATCTCCTTCCGCGAGCGAACGTAATCCTGCACCCTTTGTCCAGTAGAGTTGTCGCCTCTTCTTCCAAGTGCAAACCGAAGATCATGAACATACTCTTTCAATGTGGTGGTTTCATCCTTCATGGTACCACTGAGGTCCAGTAACCTCATTAATCCCTCCACATCCTCCTCCAACCATTTCCTCTGGTCAGAGTAGAATAGGCCTTGTTGGATGCTTGGAAGGCGAAGAAGATCCTCAATTCCATCATGCATATTAGCAAGCTGCCTCAATCCATTGGAAATCATCTCCCTTGTCATGGAGGGCACTGTCGAAACTGATGATTCTACAAAAGTATTGAGTTTTTGCAGCTCTCCTATGATCCATAGCGTTGTTGGTTGAACTTGGGATGGCAGACTGACTGAACGAACATGAAAGGAAGTCTCTGCTGCTGTAGTAGAACTGGCCATTGTTGCCTTCTCTTCGGCTATGCTCTTCTCAAATTCAGTGGATTGGACGAGGATGCTGATAGAATTGTTCTGGTCCTGATGCACTACCTCCTTATATATGGATCACAACACATACAAGGAGACAACTGGATTCAAGGTTAACCAGGTCATCGATGTGATGACTACTTAAGTTAGTGGAAGGAAGACATGTAGCAGTTCGGCAGACAGGTCGCCCTTCTTAGTTCCACATGACTGGTTTGGAGTCTGATACAAATCTTCATCCAAGTGTATGCTATCGGTTGGTATTCTTCTGGTGATTAAACATTTATATACGTTAGTTCGATGCTTGTCTCTATGTTGTCTGCTTAATTATTAATTAATCTGCTGGTAGATCCAAAGCTAGCCTTCTACAAAGTTGTTGTTTAAGCACCCAAGGCATGAAAAAGAGAACACATACTTTCCATCTTTCTCATGGATTACAAAGACTTATGGTGCTATCTATTATTGCTGTTTTCTTAAAGTTCAAGATGATAGATTAACATGCTCATAAAAAAAGGCAAAAAAGAAGAAATAGAAAAAAAAACAAAATGTAGATGTTTGATTGGATTGGCATTTGAAATATCAGGTATTGCTGTACCTGAATAGGACATGCAACTCTAATAGCTACTTGTTTATTTATAATGAGAATGGATTATCACTATTGAATATTTTCTTCAATAAACTCAGGTTATGCATTGATCTTCAACATAAAATGTTATTAACTAGTACTTTCTGATCATTGAACATTTTTGATGCAGGACTTCATATTTCAAGGCTTAGCTGTTGACCTACTGCTGATAGATCCAATATTCTTTTATCTATGGCTGAAATTTTATGATTTTCTTTTAATTTTTATCTATTTAAGTTGAAATTATAATTTTTTTTAATCAAAATTTTTATGAAACCTTGAAAACATCTAATGAAACCTAAATTGTTATTGTTTCTATTTTTGGGCTTATAAAAGTCCTATTTTTAGTTAATTTAGTCCTTAAAAATTATATATTTTTATTTTTGATTAATTTAAAGTTAATGTAGAAATAATTTGAGTCAAAAATTACTTGAATATTATCAGAGATAACTTTATGAAGTTTTAGAAAAAATAACTAAATGCTGAGTTATTTTTTAAAAAGATTACATTATTTTTTGATTTTTAAAACAATATAACTCTTCAAAACAAACAATGTAATCGAAATTTTTTATCTAAAAATATTAAAATTTTTATTAACCTTGGAAATGCATAGGGGATTCCTGAATGATATATATTTTTTATACTTGGGCCATTAAGGGATCTATTTTCAGTTAATTTAACCTTAAAAGCTTTTTTTATTTTTTATTTTTGGAAAGTTCAAGTTGAAATTATATTTTTCTATCAAGTTATTCATGAATATTAAAAATATCTTATCAAGCCCTAAATAATCACTTTTTCTATATTTGGATTATTAAATGACCAATTTTCATTTGCTTTAATATTAAAAGCTAAAATTTCTATTTTCTGATTTTTGGCTAATTTAAGCTGAAATTATATCTTATTTATCAAAATTTTTATAGAACCTTGAAAATATCTGATGAAAACCTAAATGATTACTCAAAAGTCTTCTTTTCAGTTAATTTAGCCTTTAAAAATACTAAATTTTATATTTTTATTTTTGACCCATTTAAAGCGAATCTAAAACAAATTTGGGTCAAAAATAGTTTAATATTATCAAAAATTATTTTACAAAGTTTTAAAATAAATTTGAACTTTATGTTACACTATTTTTTAATGGGGTTACATTGTTTACTAGTATTATTCAAAAATAGTATAACCCTATTAAAAAACAATTTAACTTAATTTTTCATCCAAAAATATCAAAATTTTTATGAACCCTTGAAAATTCATAGACAAACACTAAAAAATCACTTTTCTATTTTTGGGCGAATCTATTTTTAATTTTGACCAATTTATATTGAAATTGCATTGTTTTATGCTCAAATTTTCATGATATCTTGTAAATATCTGATGAAGCCCTAAATAATTAATTTCCAATTATCTATGATTTAAAAGTCTTATTTTCAGTTAACTTATCCCTTAAAAAGTTGAATTTCTTATTTTTAATTTTTACCTAATTTTAAGTGAATTTAGAACCAATTTGCACCAAAAATCACTTGAATATTATCCGTAATGAATTTGTGACGTTTTAAAGAAAATTTTAGATCTTGAGTTATATTACTTTTGAATGTGGTTATATAATTTTTGGGATTGTATTCATAAATAGTGTAACTCTAATTAAAAAATAGTTACATTGATCTCTTATTTTCTTAAAAAAAAAATAAACTTTTAAAAAAATCCTAGGACATGACTTGTAAGGTCCTAAATGTTTCTTTTTATATATAAGCATTTGAAATGAATATTTTTTTACTGATTTGAATCCTTAAATGATATAAATTCAAATATTGGTCATTTAGGCTTTTGAAAATTATTTTCAAGAAATTTTGAAAATTTAATATTTTATTATTATTTATTTAAAATATGTAAATAACAATATTGTAGATGCAGGAGTTCATATTTCAAGGCTTGGTCCCCAAGATGTCTGCTAAACTGTTGACTTGCTGCTGGTGGATCCAATATTCTTATATGTGGTTATTCCTATATGTTTTCTTAACCACTTGACATGTCAACATGTACTAGGAGAATCCACAACCTCGGCATCTCTGTTGTCTGATCAAGCTATCCGACAACGAATCCAGCAGACGAACAAACGCGGCCGGAAACTAGGAATCCACACGCAGATCGCATCCAGATTTGTCTTCTTGTTGGTGAGAGATCCCCATCATTGCGGCAGGCTATAGAACACCAAAAGCTCTCTTGTTCCCCCACTGAATTGGATACATGAATGAACAAAGATTACAACTGGTTTAGCTGAGTGTTTTAGATCTTCTAAAACAAGGACAGGATCCATCACTTGCAGTCTTTTGCTGCGACCCCTCGAGCAATGTCAGTGATCTGCACGCCCAAGTCGTAGACCGAACCGGTTCTCCAGTCGACCGGCAGAGCCTCACTCTGAGCATAAACCCACTTCCCGCCGTAGCCGCCTGTCACCACCATCCTGAGCTGTAGCGGTCCGGGAGGCGCCCGGCTCGTGCTCCAGACCGGGCCGAAGACCCGGCTCATGAATCTCCAATCGGACGAACCCTCCTGTTAACCCAAGCATTCGCGTCAGTACTGTAAGATATGGTGGCATTCTGCTCAAACTTCAACAGGGAGCGAGAGAGAGAGAGAGAGAGGCCAACCTGTGCAACATCCACTGCTCCTATGTCAGTTTGACCTCCCTGGTACAGGAACTTGATGGCCAAAACATTGGGACTTCGTCTCTTCTCTTCCACTTTGATAGATAAGTTCTTCGTGTGTTCGCATGGAATCCTGCTCACAGGAAGTGTTACAATAAACAATGTGTGTCTAATGCCCAACTCTCACATCCATTTAGTACCTCTTGTATTCCACATCCACAGTGCCAAGTTTCTCCAGCTCTCCGACCGCCGAGTGCCGTGCCATGGCCACAAAAGCCGGTCTGCTTAGCACCAAATCGGTGTCATTGCTCTCGTTAAGGTCCGTGAGGATCACTTTGACCCCTCCTCCTCTACAGATCCTCGTGTTCCTACACCTCACCTGCTTAATTACAAGAAGCTCACATACCTGAGAGAGAGAGAGAGAGAGAGAAGTTTCCGTATCTGAAGCTAACCTGGAAGCATGCTCCACAGGCAACGCCACCTCTGAGAAGAGCGGAGCTTGCAGCAGCGACATAGCCTCCACTGAGTCCCAAAGTCATGGAACCATATCCACAAGTCCCAGCTAAACACAGGAGAAATCATTTGATCGAGCTCACACTGAAGGTCTAATTAAGAAGTACAACAATTGTACAGGGATACAACATACCAGAAAGAGCAGAAAGAGAAGAGAAGTATCCAGCCTTGGATCGGTGGACGCACCTGCCACAGGCCATAGAAGAAAAGCCAAGAAGGAGGATAAGAAAGATTAAGCAGCCAGAAACACCACACATGGCGTCGAGAGCAAGGTGGGAAAAACGGTATAGCCTTCTACTGATCATATATGCGAGAGATCGATGTAGGAGGAGGTAAACTACAAAGTTCTGCAGTAGACTGCACGCCAAAGTAGCCTAATAAGACAAAGCACAATACAAGAAGAACGCGGTGGTGGAATGCAATTGAAAGTGGCAGTGACAGCAACCACTGCACGCGCCAATCAAGGAGAAACTTCGTGGGTCGGATGAACATGAACCCAGATAATTGCAACTCATTAATTCATAAGTCTGTGTGAAGTCAATCAGTAGTAATAAAAGTTTAACATCTCATTTCCAGTATTGCCGGAACTCTATCACAATGGCGTTGTTCTCCAATTAGCATTTTTTTGGTATAAACTAGTGCAGAACCTCTGGTTGATAACTCCATTGATCAAGCCAACTCGACTCATCGAGATTGCAAGCCTGTGCCTGACTTAAATTGGTTGAAACTTGAAGTAAAACTCGAGTTAAATTTAAATTTGAGATGGTGTAATATTTTTAACGTAAACCGACAAATCGTAAGGTGGCTAAAAGTGCCGTGCGAAGAAGGGTGGAAGAATATTTGTGTGAGGACAATCAACTGCATGCCTTGAAGTCAAGCTCTGCTTTTTGCATCTGCGTGCAACAAGTTGCGTGGATGTAGCTCAAGTCACTTCTTGCATTAAAATGATCTGAAGTGATAGATCGGCTGCGGTTAAAAAGGTACATTTTTTTTTCTCTAACACCAGATGTTAGTCCTTTGTCACGATTGGACAAAAGAGTCAAATTAACTTATAAAAGTATAATACATATAATATTGTTAACTTGAAATTAAGTATTTTGAACCATTAGCTTAGACTCAAAATAACTTGGACTTAAACATTTTGGATATGACTTAAGCTCAATAATTCAAGTATCTCATCACATCAAGTTGTGACTCTAATCATGATAATTGGAATCATCTAATGCTATACCTCACATGCAAAGCCGTGATCAATTATCACTCACCAACAGGGATAACTATAAGAGTTAAACTTAGGCAAAAGCCTCTTGCACCAAGATTTAAACTTGATCTATAGCATCTTGGACCAAAAGATGTTGAATCTTGTATTTTGATGATGAAATCAATTGATAAGTATTTATGATTTGATCTACGTTTTGAGTGATGCATGATGCTTCGATCAGGGAGAGACAATTAAAGCAAGAAAAATCATGTTGGGCCGGAGAAAAATATGTCAGAAGATTGGACGTCGCGCCGAAGGATCGATCGACGTATCGACAGAAGGCTTCGGGCCATAGTTTCGGGTATCGAGCCAAGAAGAGCGGATATTACGCCAAGGATATCGGGGTTGCAGATGTCAACTGACTGATTGGGCAATAGGCCACAAGAGAGGACGATACACCGAAGTATCAGATGAAGCGTCGATGGACCAATAACATCGAACAACATGATTCATGCTTAATAATAATTGTCTAAATCGAAATGTGTTTTTATATGTGCAGGATTAACTATGATAGTAAGGCATAAAGCAAAATGAAGTTCCGGAGTTAAGAACGCAATTTCGTTGGGAGTTCGAGAGTTCGTCGGAAGTCCAGATGTTCGTCGGAAGTTCTGCAGAAATTGATCGAGAAGTCCAGAAGCTCATCGGAACTTGCTAAAGAAGCTCATCGGAACTCGCTAAGAAGATCGTCGTGAAGTCCAGGAGCTTGCCGAGATCATCAGAAGTTCACCGAAAGCTCGCCGGAAGAAACATAGACTTACAAACTTTGTTTAGCTTATTAAATATCTTAAACTTCATAGTTAGCATATAATTAGGATTAGAATTGGGCCAACCCAATTAGGAGATAGTTGGGCCAAGTTTGGACTGTGTTGGGCCAAGAGAAAGGCCCAAATAGTGACCAAACAAGTGAAACCGTTGTGGCACAGTCTTTGAGACTATGTCAAGCAATGGTACCGTCAGTCTGGGCAGTGGTACTGCCCAGACTCAGTCTTCAAGACTATTTGGGCGGTGGTACCGCCCAGTGTCAGGCTGCAGGCGGTGGTACCGCCCGTACCTTGAAATTTTAGGGGTTTGAATTTTGGGGCCTATAAATATCCCAGCTATTCCTGCATAGATAAGCAAGAAATATTGAGCAAAACTCTGTAATTCTAAAGTTATAAACCTTAGAAAGTTTAGTTTCCTCCTCCCAAAGCTAAGGGAGGTGTGAAAGGGATACCTTGTAAAAGAGGGTTGTAAAATGTTGTCTCCTAAACCCGTGAAAATGAGAAGAGGGTATAAAAGGGTAGTTGGTCTTTGTCCATTGAAAGAAGACCAATAGTGGATGCCAGTGGCCTCGATGGAAGAGGAATTGACAGAGTAGATGTAGGTCACGATGACTGAACCACTATAAAAATCTGGTTTGCGTTTTGTCTTGAGTAATTTACTTTAATTGCAAACCACTTTACTTACTTACTACTTTCAATACATTTATAAATATATTTCAAGTTAAGATCTTTATGAAATGATTTTCTTCGGAATCGGTTTTAATTAAAACGAAACGATTTGAATCCGTGATTTTACCACTGCACTAATTCAAACCCCTCTTAGTGTTGACTCGTTCCTAATATTTGGTATCAGAGCCACATTTTTCTCATTTCGTTTAATACCCAAAGAGAAATGACACTTTTCGACTTTCAAGGACGGACTACACCTATTGGAAAACTCGAATGAGAATTTTCTTACTTTCTATTTATTTAAATTTATGAAATATGGTCAAAAATAGATTTCAAATGTCTTCTCTTCCAATGGATGATTGGAATGATTTGGAGAAGAAGACGTTTTCTTTAAATGCAAAGGCTATGAATACCTTATTTTACGCCTTAGACGAAAACGAATTCAATCAGGTTTCTTTGTGCAAATGGCTTTCGATATTTGGCACATTCTTGAAACCACACATGAAGGCACTAGTAGATTAAAAGTTTCGAAGATTAATATTTTAATGTATGATTTTGAGTTATTTCATATGAAACCAAGCGAAACCATAGTTACTTAAGTACAAAGTTCACCCAGTTCCTCAAGGACCATGAGATTCTATCCCAATGGACATTTCTTTATACCCCTCAACTCAATGGTATATCTAAAAGGAGGAATCGTACATTGTTAGACATATTGCGGTTCATGATGAGCTTCACCGATCTACCAATATCATTCTGGGGATACGCCCTAGAAACCACACCTTACCTTCTAAATGGAGTTCCAACTAAATTGGTAGTATCTATTGTTGAATCTCGGATTTTGATGATAAAACTAATTGATAGTGTTTATGATTTGATTTGCATTTTGAGTGATATAGGAAGCTTCAATCTGGAAGAGACAATTAAAGCAGGAAGAATCATGTTGGGCCGGACAGAAACATATTAGAAGATTGAATGTCGAGCCAAAGGATCGATCGATGTATTGGCAGAAGGCTTCGGGCCATGGGTTTGGGCATCGAGCCAAGAAGAGCAGAAATTACACTAAGGAAATCGAAGGTATGGAGGTCAACTAGCCGATTGAGCAATAGGCCGCAAGAGAGGACGATGCGCCAAAGAATCGGACGAAGCATCGATGAACCAATGACATGCCGGACAACATGATTCAAGCTTTGTAATAATTGTCTAGATTGAAGTAGGTTTTAATTATACAGGATTAACTACAATAGCGATCAAGGCATAAAGAAAAATGAAGTCCCGGATTAAAGAATGAGATTTCGTTGGGAGTTCGAGAGTTCGTAGGAAGTCCGAATGTTTATCGGAAGTTCTATTGGAATTGACCGAGAAGTCCAAGAGCTTGCCAAAGAAGCTTATCGGAACTTGCTAAGAAGATCATCGTGAAGTCCAGGAGCTTGCCCGAAGTCCATTGGAACATTGCCGAGAGAACGTCGGAAGTTCGTCGGAAGATCGTCGGAAGCTCGCCGGAAGAAACTAGACTAACTAGACTAGATTTGCTTAGTGTATGCTTTAGAATTCATAGTTAGCATATAATTAGGATTGGAATTCAGCTAACCCAATTAGGGGCTAGTTGGGCCCATGTAGGGATTGTATTGGGCTAAGTGAAAGGCCCAAACAATGACCCAATAGGTGGAACCGTCGTGGCACAGTCTCCGAGACTATGTTAGGTGGTGGTATCGCTAGACTGGGCAGTGGTACCACCTAGTATCAAAAAGCACTCACGATGGTACCACCAGCACTGGCGGTGGTACCGCTAGCACCCAAAAAATCGGGGATGAGATATTTTAAGGCTCTAAGTTTAAATCTACTTAAGGCCTATAAATACCCCTCTCATCCCTAGTTAACATACGCAAGAATTGAGAGCAAAAATATAGAAAATATCGATTGTAATCTTGTGAGAACTCCTCTAAAAGCTCTAAGTGTTAGTATAGTCTTAGAGAGGAGTAAGTGGGAGAGTAAAGGTTCTCTCCTGAACCAGTCAAAAGGAGAATTAAGTTGTAAGGGTAGTTGATCTTTGCCTATTAAAGGAAGATCGTTAGTAGATGTCAGTGGCCTCGACGGAAGAGGAATCAATAGAGTGGATGTAGGTCACGACGACCGAACCACTATAAAATGGTTTACATTTCCATTCTTGTAATTTATCTTTACTACAAACTCCGTTACCTGCTTACTACTTTGACTACGCTTATGAACGAGATTTGAAGTTATCTTTCCAAGATCAATTTTATCGTACGAAGATTTTGGAACCAACATAATTTTATTTGCTGCACTAATTCACCCCCCCTCTTAGTGCCGACATAATCCTAACATCTATACCATATGAGATAGGGAAAGGGAAGCAGTCTGATCTTAGGGTTGTTAAGATTTGATGCTGCCCTGCCCATGTTAAATGACACAACCTTGATAAGTTGGAATACAAAACAAAGTGGTCCAAGTTCGTGGGATACCCTAAAGAAACTTGTGGGTATTATTTCTATTACATCAAGGACTAAAAGGTCTTTGTAGCTAAGAGAGCGGTGTTCCTTGAGAAGGAACACATTCTTGACAAAGACAGTGGGAGCACGATAGAGTTGAGCGAGGTTGGAGAAACTAGCTCAAGCACCACTCCCTAGCCTGAGTCTATTCAGGTACCTAGCACATAAGTTTCGGCTTTAGGTAGGTTCGGCAGAGTATCCTATCATCTTGAGAAATATATGTGATATATTAGAGGAGAAGATATTGAGGATATTGATCCTTAAACCTACAAGGAGGTTATTATGAGTATAGACTCCAAGAAGTGGCAAGAAGCCATGAATTCTGAGATGGATTCCATGTACTCTAATAAGGTTTGGAACCTAGTTGAAGTACCCGAGGGTATTGTACCCATCGGTTGTAAGTGGATCTTTAAGAAAAAGATCGGAGTAGATAGAAAGATAGAGACCTATAAAGCAAGGCTAGTGGCTAAGGAGCATCATTAAAGACAAGGTGTTGATTATGACGAAACCCTCTCACTTGTAGCCATGCTAAAATCTATCTGAATTATATTGGCTATTGCAGCACACTATGATTTTGAGATCTGGTAGATGGATGTGAAAACCGTGTTCCTCAATGGTAACCTTGAGGAGGTGGTGTATATGATACAACCTAAGTGATTCGTATCCAAGTACTACCTAGATAAGATGTATAGGTTACTTAGGTCCATTTATGGACTGAAGCAAGCTTCTTGAAGTTGAAACATAAGATTTAATGAGGCGATCATATCTTATGACTTTGTTAAGAACGAAGATGAGCCTTATGTGTATCGAAAAGTAAGTGGAAGCACTATCACCTTCTTGGTGTTATATATGGATGACATCATAATCATTGAGAATGATGTAAGAATACTATCCACAGTAAAAGCTTGGTTATCTAGACACTTCTCCATGAATGACTTAGGGGAAGCATCATATATCTTGTGGATTTAGATCTCTAGAGATAGATCCAAAAGGTTGCTTGGCTTGTCCCAGTCCAGGTACATATTAGGACTCTAGCTAGGAGAGTCCTAACTGAGAGGGGCATTCATGTAAAACCTACATAGCCGATCCCTATTAAAAAGGTGAAGAGGCCGACTAGGGTTAGGAGGTTGGTTCTTAGAGAAGCATTAGGAGTTATAAAGGAATAGGAGTCTTCAGTAGGAGTCTTATTAGGAGTTGGTTAGAAATAGGAGTCTTGAGTAGGAGTCCTATTAGGAGTTGGGGTTTAGAAGCCATATAAATAGCCATATATTCATCCTCTTTTCTCAAGTAATAAATAAATCTTTTCTGCCGCCTTTGAGTAGCAACTTGGAGGAAGGAACCCCTATAGAGTTCCAAGGAGGCCGATCCCCTAAAGAGATCAACCTCGAGCTTAGAATCCATAAGAGTTCTAACACTTGGTATCAGAGTAGAGCTCTTGGCATCTCATTGCCCTTCTATAACCATCCATCAGCCCCACACAGCTGCCCAAAGCAATTCCCACAATTGCTTAAAAGATTATTGTCAAATTTCGCCGTCATCTCCACCACCGCGGATCATCCTTTGATCTCCCCGTGAATTGCAATAGGTTTTGGTTTCCTACCTTACTGCTGCTGCAATTTAGTTATCCTTATTCAAAAATCTAAAAAACAATTGTTCCTATATTACTACATAAACTTTTCGTTACAAAGTTTTCATCTCTACGACGAAAGATGCACTATAGAATTCTAATCGCATAGCACAATTTGTTTGATTTTGCTACTGTATTTTTTCTATCCAAATCTCTATAAATTTTTACAACAGCTTTGACACTCCCTAACAGCAGATTTTCCTTTAGTTTTATAAAAAAATTCTTAATATAAACCATTATTCTTTTACGTCCAAGCTGCTACACTTTAGATGTAAAAATCTGCTGTAGTACCTTTCCGTGATCCTCAAATTTTCTGAACCTTCCACCACCCATGCTATTAAAGTAATGGCAATTCAAGAATCAAAAAATTTAAATACCTTTTCGATTGAAAAACTAATAGGGTCTTTAATGACCTATGAAATGACATGTAATGTACATGAAGAACTTGAGAACCACCTTCCAAAGGATAGGAAGGATTTCGGACTAAGAACAATCGAAGACCACTCGAGCATAAGCTCAAGTGATGGTTAACTTGAACTTCTCACTATGAAATTTAAAAAGTTCATTAAACAAAAATTAAAGAACAAAAAGAACGTAACTACTTGCTATGAACGCAAGAAAAAGAAAGTGACTTTGGATAAATCAAGCTCCTCCGAAGACGATGAGGAGAAAATCAACAAACGTGAGATGGCTAACTATGCCTTAACGGCATTCGACAATGAGGTAATCAAAATACCTTTAATTTATTTCAAAATTACATGATGCTTTTCATGAGTTATTTTTAATTTAGTTTAGAATAATTATTTTTCTTGAGAATTGCATGTTTAATGAAAATACAAAAATAAAATTGGATCATGCTTATCATGCTAGTAATTTTGAAAATAATAATGAAAATTGCATGTTTTATGATAAACAAACAAAATGATTTTGATTAAAGATGCTCTATGATTAATGAAATCATGTTTGATTTGAAGTAATGATTTGATAATAATGCTTAATGAGTTGATATTTCGAACTGATGCATGATGATTTTTGTGATTTATGCCTTATTGATCTTTGACATAATAAATCTTACACTTTAGATTTTAAATGTTGATTATTTTTTTATTTGGCATAAATAAAAAAGGCATGCTTCTATGAAATAAATCACATGAATTGAAATAACTAAAAAGAGAAAAGCATTTTTCTTGAAAATTCTTTTTCTCTATCTTATTGACTTTGATGAATATATTTGATCAACTTTTTATGAATATCTTGAAAATGATTTTGATTTTACGATTTGAATTTGAATGAGTTTTTATTCAAAACATGATCTTGATCTCTTGGAATTACTTGAGATTTTTTTTTTTTCAAGTTCTGTTCTTTGTACTCCTATGATTTTTTCTTGATATTTTACTAAAGAAGAGATTTTCTATGTGAATCATAATATTTTATATGCATGAATTGAGGTCTTATTCTCCTACAAGATGAAATGAATTTTATCTATATCATGATCTCCTAAGAATTCTTTTCATTATTTATTTAAGAGGAGATTTGTTAAAATGAATCACGGTGTTTCTTGATATTCATAATTTGTCTTCATTATTTGTGTATCTCATCACCAAAATTCTCTTGATATTTTTCATGTGATGATATGAAATTATGCATGAAAACACTCTTAATATTATTTTGATGCATACAAATGAGAAGTTATGATCATGCATGGTAGGATGTAATTTGACAAATTGATACCATCATGATGTGGAATATTTATGATTTGGAATAATGCATGCAATACTTATGCTTTTTATTATGATGATGTATGTGATGTATTGCATATGATGTGAATCATAATTGAAATTACTTTGACTTGAATTCAAGGTTTATCTCAATATGACATTTTGAAATAAGAATGAATACTTTACCTTTGTCATGATTTGGAAATCGTTGTAAAAGGAAAAAGAACTACAAAACTGTATTCTTCCCTTTTTTTTTACAATAACAAAGGGAGAGAAATATTGCTAGCTCAAAATGTAAAATTCGAAAATTTGCACATTGCAAAAGAAGCAAACTTGCTAGCTTGCTCATATCAGAAGAGAAGCAAGAAGTGCTATCTTGCAAATCTCGAGACGAACAAATACAAACTTTCAAAATTTATAATTTTGTACATCATTAAAATTTATGATGATTTGGTGATTATGCATGTTCTAAAATGTTATAAGATTCACTAGCTTGCATGATGTAGAACTTGCTATCTTAAACATCACCAAGAAGTGCTATCTTGCCTATCTCAAGAAGTAAAAAAAAAAGTTAACTTGCACATCTAGCGAAACTTATATTTCAAAAAGCAAGAGTTGCTTTATTGAACATCTTAAAATTGCTAGCTTGCATGCTTTAAAATGTTATAAAATTTTTGCTAGCTTGTATGTTGTAAACTTACTATCTTATTACCTAGCATATCTAAAACTTGATAGCATGCATGATGTATCACTTGCTAAATTTTCTAGCTCACAAATTGCATTATGATAAAACTTGATATTTTTCATGCAATGATTTGAACTCATGTCTCAAACACTTGATAGTTGGAACTTCTCCTTTTTGTTGATGACAAAGGGAGAGAAGTATAATCATGTTATGCATGATGACATGTTGCAAATATTCATGATGAAATTTGTAACGACTTGAATTCAGCTTGAATTCAAGATTCTATCAATATGGCATATTGATAAGGGGAGTTTGTTTAAACTCCGGGAGTTAAAGTTAACTCCGTCCTCAATTAGTTATCATCATAAAAAAGGAGAAGATTATTGAATCTCAGATTTTGATGATAAAACCAATTGATAAGTTTTTATGATTTAATCTGTGTTTTGAGTGACAAGGGATGCTTTGATCAGGGAGAGACAATTAAAGCAGGAAGAATCATGTTGGGTCGACGGAAAATATGTCAGAAGATTAGACGTCGGGTTGGAGGATTGGTCGACGTATTGATAGAAGGCTTCGGGCCAAGAAGAGCAGATATTGCGCTAAGGATATTAGAGTTACAGAGGTCAACTGGTCGATTGGGCAATAGGCCGCAAAAGAGAATGATGCGCCGAAGAATCGGACGAAGTGTCGATGGACCACTAACATGCCGAACAACATGATTCATGTTTAGTAATAATTGTCTAGATCAAAGTATATTTTTGTGTGTACAGGATTAACTACGATAGCAAGGCATAAAGCAAAATAAAGTCCCAGAGTCAAGAACGCGATTTCGTTGGGAGTTCGAGAGTTCGTCGGAAGTCCGGACGTTCGTTGGAAGTTCTACCGGAACCAACCGAGAAGTCTAGGAGCTTGCCAAAGAAGCTCATAAGAACTCGCAAAGAAAATCATTGTGAAGTCCAGGAGCTTGCCGGAAGTCTGCCGGGATATTGCTGAGAGATTGTCGGAAGTTCACCGAAAAGATCGCCGAAAGCTCGCTGGAAGAAATCGGACTTATCTTGCTTAGAATATATCTTAGGAATCGTAGTTAGTACATAATTAGAGTTGGGATTGGGAGGTAATCCCATCAACTCTGTTAGGGGCTAACTGGGCTCGAAGTTGGACTGGTTTGGGTCGGATTCAAGGCCCAATCAGGATGGTGAAACCTTGGCCGGCGGTGGCACCATCAGGGCCAGTGGTGGCACCGCTTGGGGAACAGCACCCCAGGATTCCTAGGCGTTGGTACCGCCTAGGCTGGGCAGTGGTATTGCCGGCAGCAATGCTGCCAGTGGTGGTACCGCCCCTGTTCGATAGTGGTACCGCACAGTACTAGATCCTACGACGATAGTACCACCCAGGAATGACGGTGGTACTGTCAGTACCTAGGAAACCTGGGATGAGACCTTTTTAGGCTCTAAGTTTGAATCAACTTGAAGCCTATAAATATCCCTCTTATCCCTAGTTAATAAACACAAGCACAGAGAATTTAAAAAGGAAAAAATACTGTAGAAATCTGTTATGAGAATCCTCCTCTAGTCTAAGTGTTAGAATAGTTTGAGAGAGGAGCGAGTGCTTGTAAGGGTTGTCTCCTAGACCCAGTAAAAGGAGAAGAGGGGTATAAGAAGGAAGTTGGTCTTCGCCTATTAAAGGAAGATCGATAGTAGATGTCGGTGGCCTCAACGGAAGAGGAATCGAAGGAGTGGATGTAGGTCACGACGACCGAACCACTATAAAATTGGCGTGTTCTTCTCTGGTTTGCATTTCCATATTTGAGCAATTTACATTACTACAAACTGAATCTTTACTTGCCTACTGCATTCACTTCATATACGAATGAGATTTCAAGCTATCTTTTCGAGTTCGGTTTTTAATGTACGAAAGAGTTTTATGAAACTGACGTAATTTACTGCTGCACTAATTCGTCCTCCCCTCTTAGTGCCGACTTGTTCCTAACACTCATATTATTTAAGAGGAGATTTTTTATGAATCATGATTTGTTTGAATTATAACTTGAGATCTTTCATTAATATATAAATCATGATATTGACAACTTGAGATTCTCATGATTCAAGATTGTTTAATATGTTTCTTCTTTTTAATTTGTCTCTTGATATTCATAATTTATCTTCATGAATTATATACCTCATCACCAAGTTAATTTTTCTTGATATATTTTATGTGATGTTTTAAAAAATGATCTAATGGGAAAAGTTTTGCACATTATAGGAGATAGTTTTGCTAGCTTGGATAAATTGGTGTAAAACTTACTTGATATGCTTTCAAACACTTGCATTGTTGAATGATTCTCCTTTTTGCCTATAACATAGTGGGAGAAAATAAATGATGAATGTTTGGTACCAACAATCATGAAGTGATAAATGCTTAAAAAATATTGATTTAATGTTTGGTATCATGAATGCTTTAGTATGATGTATGATATGCCCATAGTGTTGATTTATTATTGGTATCATGCATAAAGTAAGGATGAAATGTAAGGTTTTTGAAATTATGTATGTTTTAATTTGAAACTATAATAATACACAAACATATTAAATTAAGAATGATACTTTATCTTTATCATGATTTAGAAATTGATGTAAAGGGAAAAGAATTACAACATTGTATTCTTCCCTTCTATTTGACAAAGACAAAGGGGGAGTAAAATTTGCTAGCTTGCATGCTCTAAAAAGATGTAAAACTTGCTAAATTTGCTAGCTTACAAATTGCAAGGAGAAAAGCTTGCTAGGAAGTAAAATTGCTAGCTTATTCTAAAATGATGCATTGCTATCTTGTATTTTTTTTCAAAAACTTGCTAGCCTTCATACTTCAAAGGAAGTAACACTTGCCATATTGCTAGTTTGCATGCTGTAAAATGATGTAAAATTTTGCTAGCTTGCACTTTGCAAAGAAAGCAAAAATTACACTTCTCAAAAGAGAAGAAAGAACTTGATATCTTGAACATCAACAAAAATTGCTAGCTTCCCGATCTTAAGAAGCAAAAATACAAACTTGCAAAATTTGCAATCTTGTATATCTTTAAAATTAATGATGATTTGGTGATTATGCATGTTGTAATGTGATGAAATGTAGCTTATATGTTGTAAAACTTCCATATCTAAAACACTTGATAGTTACACTTCTCCTTTTTGTTGATGACAAAGGAGAAGAAGTATGATGATATTATGTATAATTTTATGATAACATATTGCTTGGATTTTTGAATCTAAGAGTTCTATCAATATGGCATATTGATAGGAGGAGTTAAGGTTAACTCCATCATCAATTGGCAGTCATCATAAAAAATAGGAAGATTGTTGAATCTCGAATTTTGATGATGAAACTAATTGATAGTGTTTATGATTTGATCAACGTTTTGAGTGACGCAGGAAGCTTCAATTAGGGAGAGATAATTAAAGCGGGAGCAATCATGTTGGGTCGGAGACAAACATGTTAGAAAATTGGACGTCGAGCCGAAGGATCGGTCGACGTATCGGCAGAAGGCTTCGGGCCATGGGTTCGAGCATCAGGCCAAGAAGAGCTGAAATTGTGCCAAGGAAATCAGAGTTGCAGAGGTCAACTGACAAATTGGGCAATGGGCCACAAGAGAGGACGATGCGCCAAAGAATCAGACGAAGCGTCGATGAACCAATGACATGCCGGACAACATGATTCAAGCTTTGTAATAATTGTCTAGATCAAAGAAGGTTGTAATTGTATAGGATTAACTACGATAGTGATCAAGTTATAAAGCAAAATGAAGTCTCAGAGTCAAGAATGAGATTTCGTTGGGAGTTCGAGAGTTTATCGGAAGTCCGGACATTCATCGAAAGTTCTGTCGGAATTGACCGAGAAGTCTAGGAGCTTGCCAAAGAAGCTCGTCGAAACTCACCAAGAAGATTGTCATGAAATCTAGGAGCTTGTAGGGACTCCGCTGGAATATTACCGAGAGATCATCGGAAGTTCGCCGGAAGATTGCCGGAAGCTCACCGAAAGAAACTTAGACTTACCAGACTTATTTAGCTTAGTGTATGCCTTAAAATTCGTAGTTAGTACATAATAGGGTTGGAATTAGGCTAACCCAATTATGGGTCACTTGGGCCCATGTATGGATTGTATTGGGCTAAGTGAAAGGCCCAAATAGTGACCCAATAGGTGGAACCGTCATGACACAGTCTTCGAGACTATGTTAGACGGTGGTACCGCCTAGACACAGTATTCGAGAGATTGTCAAGTGGTGATACCGCTAGACTGGGTGGTAGTACCACCCAATGGTAGGGTGTCAGGTGATAGTACCGCCTAGTGTTAGTGCTGTAAGCGGTGGCACCGCCTAACACAGGCGGTGGTACTGCCCAACACAGGCAGTGGTACCGCCAGTACCCCAAAAACTAGCGATGAGATATTTTTAGACTCTAATTTTGAATCCACTTGAGGCCTATAAATACCCTCTCATCCCTGGTTAACATACACAACAATTGAGTACACAAATTAGGAAAAACATTATTGTAATCTTGAGAGTTCTCCTCCTCTAGCCTAAGTGTTTATAATTCTATTTAAGGAGGAGTAAGTGGAGGTATAAAGGTTCTCTCCCGAACTTGTCAAAATGAGAATCGAGTTGTAAGGGTAGTTGGTCTTTGCCCATTGAAGGAAGATCGTTAGTGGATCCTGGTGGCCTCGACGGAAGAGGAATCGGTGGAGTGGATATAGGTCACAATGACCGAATCACTATAAAACTCGGTTTGCATTTTCATTCTTGTAATTTACCTTTACTGCAAACTGCATTACTTGCTTAGTACTTTTACTATGCTTACGAATGAGATTCAAAGTTATCTTTTTGAGATTGGTTTTAATCGAACGAAGAGTTTTTCATAACCGACGTAATTTTTTTGCTGCACTAATTCACCACCCCCCTCTTAGTGCCGACTCAATCCTAACATCTCCCTGGTGGTCTTGGCAATGGTACCGCCCAGACTAGGCAGTGGTACCATTGGTAGTTAATGTTGCTAGGTAGTGGTACCACCCAGTATCAGTCTACAAGCGGTGGTACCACCCAAAAATGGCGGTGATACCACCAATACCCTAGAAACCCAAGAAGAGACACTTTTTGGCTCCATTTCTAAAATCATTGGTGCCTATAAATACCCCACTCTTTCTTGCATGAAAGAGCAATGAAAGTGTGAACAAAAATCTTGAGATTTTGGGTTGTAATATTGCTAAGTGTCCTCCTCCTCCCTTTCTAGTATTGTAATCATTCAAGAAGAGGTGTGAGGCTTGTAAGGGTTGTCTCTTAAGCTTGTGAAAATGAGAAAGTGTTGTAAGAGGGTGGTTGGTCTTCGTTCATTGAAGGAAGACCATTAGTAGACGTTGGTGTCCTCAATGGAGGAGGAATCGGGAGTGGATATAGTGCACACTATAAATTTGGTGTGCACTCTCTTTTTGCTCTTCATTACTGATTTTCTTTATTTTTAATTATTTATTATATTTTCTTCAAGTGAAACACACTTTTGATATCAATTCTAATATGGGTTTCATCGAATCAAGCATTTCAAAATCATTAAAGTTTTCTGAATCGATGAAATTTTTATCGTAAGCACTGATTCATCCCCCCCCCGTAGTGCCGACTCGATCCTAGCACGTTACTGCATAAGAGGCAACAAGGGAGGGAGTTTGGATGAAGAAATTCATCATAAATCTAGGAGTTGTACCGGGCAGTGAGGAGTCAATTCCCTTACATTGCAATAGCAACGGGTGATTGCTCAAGTGAAGGAACCCACCCATGTCTCATCAGAAGTCTAAGCGCATTCTAAGGAGGTTCCACTTGATTAGAGAGATCGTGACCCGAGGAGATATCGCAGCGGAAAGAGTTTCATCCGAAGATAACATTGCAGACCCACTAACAAAGTCTTTGTATTAAATTATCTTTTAGCATCACAAGGGTCTAATAGGGATCAGACATATAGGTGATTGACTTTAGGTCAAGTGGGAGATTGCTAGTTACAGGTGCCTTGCAAGCTAATCATGTGAGTGATGACACATTTGACATGATACACATTCTTTTTGCTTATTATATTTTGATATTTTATCACTTTATATTTCTTGTTGCATATATATATATATATATATATATATATATATATATATATATATATATATATATATATTGTGATATCCATGGATTTATATAATGGGAATCAAATCCTGATAAGATCACAATAATAAGACCGATTCACCTTTAAAGTAGAGGAGATTGGATATGAGATATCCGTTGAAGCCCCTATCTTATTAGATATCCAATAAGCCCCTGAATTATTGGATCCTATGGATAAGATCATATAAGAGCTAATAAGAGATTATTGGATACAGATCTACTAATCTAATAGGCTTGAGTAGTTGGATGGAGATCCAATACCCAATAGGGTAGGATCCATCAGAGTTAAGTTGATAGGGGGCCTTTATAAATAAGAGGGAACCAAATACCTATAGGCTAGAGGCTTCTTTGTTATGACCTTCTATTCTCCTCTCCTTATCCTCCTCAAATAGCAAGTATGAAGATTTGGGCAGCGATTCAAAGAGTGTCGTTGTAGCCCTACTTTGTGGATTATCGCTAGAGAGGAGGACGCTTGACCTCCTTTATCCTCTCCTATAGATCTATATGGATTCAGAGATATACGATCTCCCTAAGTAATACAACTATCTCATACATGGTTTTCAATTTCATGGATTTTGCACACCAATCTTCGCACAACGACGAAATATTTTTTGAAAAATTTAAGGATTTTTCTTTTCTGTTCTGCCATTGCGCATGTAATGTCGCCCCCAGAATTCCCTACAATTAGTTCATCTAATGCTTTATTTGATCCTTCGGTGCATCATCCTCTCCTTCAGCGTATTGCCCAATTGGCATGTTGACTCCCGCAACTCCAGATCTCCTTGGCGCAATGTCCGATCTTTCGGCTTAATACCCGAACTCATAGCACAAAGTACTTCTATCAGTATGTCGACCAATCCTCTAGCTCGATGTCCAATCTCTTGATATGTTTTACTTCAACCCAACGTTTGATTCCTCTTACTTTAATCGATTTGTCTTTTCTAATCGAAGTTAGTTCTATGTCACTCAAAAAGTAGATTAGATCATAAACTCATCAATTGATTTCATCATCAAAATTTGAGATTCAACAATCTCTCCCTTTTTTATGATGATAATCAATTGATGACAGAGTTTAAACTAAACTCCCTCTATCAATATGTTATATTGATAGAAACATTGAATTCATAAAATCATGACTATTTCATCATTGCATGTATCATGGATATTGAAAGAACTAAGTAATCACATTATTGCATGCATCATTCTAAATCATAAATATTTCAAATCATCATGGTATCAAAATATCAAAATACATTACATCCTACCATGTATGTGTTGAATCTCGTATTTTGATGATGAAACTACTTGATATATGTTTATGATTTAATCTGCGTTTTGAGTGACGCAGGATGCTTCGATCAGGATAAGACAATTAAAGCAGGAAATCATGTTGTGCTGGAGGAACATGTCAGAAGATTGGACGTCGGACCGGTGGATCGGTCGACGTATCGACAGAAGGCTTCGGGCCGTGGACTCGGACATCGGGCCAAGAAGAGCGAGTATTGTGCCAAGGATATCGGAGTTGCGGAGTCAACTGGCTGATTGGGCAATAGGCTACAGGAGAGGACGATGCGCCGAAGAATCGGACGAAGCGTCGAGGGACCAATGACATGCCGGACAACTTGGTTAAATGCTTAGGATTAATTGTCTCGATCAAAGTTTTGTTTACATGTGCAGGATTAACTACGATGAAAATAAGACATATAGTAGGAGTTGCGCCGGAGTCAAGACAACGATCACGTTGGGAGTTCGAGAGTTCAACGGAAGTTCGGATAGTCGTCGGAGGTTCTGCGGGAACAAATCCGAGAAGTCCATAAGCTTGCCAAAGAAGCTCGTCGGAACTCGCCAAGTGAATCATCGCAAGTCTAGGAGTTTGCCGGAAGTCCGCAGGAGCATCACCGAGGGTTCATCGGATGATCGACGGAAGTTCGCCGGAAGCTCGCCGGAAGAAGCGATTGACGCACCGGAGCAAGTTGCAATAAATGTCTTAGGGAATATCGTAGTTAGCACAATGATTAAGTTGGAAATGGGAGGTGATCCCATTAACTTAATCTTGGGGCAATTGGGCCCCTAAAAAACCCAAATTGGGCCGAATGGATCAACCCATTCGGACCCTGATTTCTGCCAGGCAGTTGAACCGCCCAAGGTAGGAGGTTGCACCGCCTGGGCTCAGTCTCTGAGCGAGACTAGGAGGTGCAACCGCTCCAGCCAGGCGGTGGCACCGCCTGGGCTCAGTCTCCGAGCGATTGCACCGACACTTTGTTTCGTTTTATGTCTTCGTCGTTATCGTAGTTAATCCTGCACACACAAGCCAAAACTCTACTCCGATCTAGACAATTTTTACAACGCGAATTGACATTCTGTTGCCCGGCATGTCATTGGTTGGCCCGATACCCGACGTCCGAAGCCTTCCATCATCCAATATCCTAACGTGATCTCCTTCGGCGCAACGTCAATTTCTTCTGCGTTAACTGCCTAATCCTGATCGAGTAGACCTACATCACTCAAAAAGCAGTTAAATATCTAAACATAATCAATTAGTTTCATCATCAAAATCCGAGATTCAACAATCTCCCCCTTTTTGATGATGACAACTAATTGATGACTAACGGAGTTAACTTTAACTCCCCGGAGTTTAACCAAACTCCCCCTATCAATATGCCATTGATAGAACACTTGGATTATCCCAAATCCAAGTAACATTCATCACATATTATGAAAAATATTTAAACCATCATGTAAATATATATAAAATATTCAATTCAATGCATGAAGTCATCAATATACTTCTCCCCCTATGTCATCAACAAAAAGGAGAAGTAGCTCTAGCTATTTTAAAAGATATTCAAGTTTTTGTAACATGAAGCTAGATTTTCATCACAACATAAAAGCACAAAAGAATAGTAAGATTCTTAAGTTCAATCATGGCAATTCAACACTTCTTCTTGTGCAAGATTGCACTTTGCTTTTCTTTGCATGTTCTAACTAGCAAAAGCTTTCTCCCCTTTGTTTTTGTCGAAAAGAAGGGAAGAGTACAAGCTAGCCAACATTTGCCTTGAGCTAGCAATCTTTCTCCCCCTATGTCATTGCCAAAAAGAAGGAGAGGAACCAATGATTTAGACTTTTACATAAATTATGAATTTGCATCAATCAATATTTCAGTCATCACATGATATATACAAGATAAAAATGCAAAGAAATCATGTCATGAAAGACATCAATTGTTAAACATGATATGATAATAGTCTCAAAATTTTTAATTTGCAATACATGTGATACATTGCAATACTAAAAAATTTAATGCGACGCTTTTAAGGATATCAACCTATTTTTGATACAAAGCATGGCAAGAGCAATTATATTGCAAGTTTTCTAAGTTTTGCATTATTTGCTTCTTTCGAGATAGCAATTCTTTGCTTCTCTATAAGCTAGCAACTTTTACGATATGCAAGTTTTACTACATACAAGCTAGCAAATTTAAAGATGTGCAAGTTAGCATATTTGCTATTCTTTGCAATGCACATGATAGTATTTCTCTGTAATGTTCAAGATAGCAAATTGTACATCATGCTAGCTAGCATATTAAAGATGTTCAAGAAAGTAAGCTCTTTTTTCTCTTTTAAGAAGTGTCATTTTTGCTTCCTTAGCAAAATACCAAACTAGCAAGGGACCATGTTTTACATGAGGCAAGCAAACAATTTGGCAAGCGTTACATTTGTATCTTTTCTTTAGATGTGCAACAAAGTAAGCAAGTTTTTGTATTTTCTTGACTTGTGCAAGGTAGCTAATTTATCTTTGAGATTACCCTTTACATCAATTCAAGATACCACATTAGCAACTCTTTCTCTCCCTTTGTCATTGGCAAAAAGAAAGGAAGATTCAAGTCATAAATATCAAAATAATAATTTTATCATGAATATTTCATCATTGTGTGCATCATTATTGTACATTAAAGTATTGCATACATAATACCAAATCATCATATATATTTTTAAAACATATAAAATCATCATTATATGCATGATTCCAAATCATCATTCATATTATTTCGATCATTGTTTCAATCATCACTATAACTCGTCATGCACAAAATGTAAAATCATCTAACATGATACAAACATTTATTTTCAAAATATTTATCACTATTTTCATGTATGATACTAAAGTATTCATAATACACATTATATGCATATATCATCACAATAAAAAGCAATTGCATGTATAATTTCAAATCATAAATGTTTCAAATCATGATGGTATTAACTTGTCAAATTTCATCCTACCATTTATGATCATAACTTTTCATTTGTATGCATCAAAATAATATCAAGAGTATTTCATGCATAATTTTATATCACCACATAAGGAATATCAAGAAGAAAGTAATTGGGTGATGCGATAAACATTTCATGAATATAAGGAATTACATAAAAATCATATCATGAAAGATTAGAACATGTGAATACCAAAAGGCATGATTTCTTTTTGAAAAACCTACTCATAAATAATCAAAAGAAAATCTTAAGAGATCGATTAATGAAAAAATCTTGATTCATAATAAATCTTAATTTGTAAATATCACGGAATCAAGATCATGAATTTGGATAAAACTCATTTAAATTCAAATCATCCAAATCATCAAAATCTCAACATTTCTTTCAAGAGATTCAAAATGGCATAAATAAGTTTATTGGTCTCTTAGGTAAAAATCAATAAGATAGAGAAAAAGAATTTTTTTTTAATAAACAATTCTTTCCTCCTTTTGTTTCAACTTATTGATTGATTCCATACATGCATGTCATTTTTTTTTTTAAAATCCATGCATCATCGTTTAAAACAGAAAAATCAAAAATCATAAAAAAGGTGCAACACATAATTCAAAAAAAAATTATTTTAACTCATTACTTCAAGTCAAACATGATTTCATTTAATCAAAATTGAATAACTTCAAGACCAATAAATCATCATGTATAACAACCATCAAGTATGATACAAACTTTTCAAAACGTTTATCATAATAAGGCATATAAGCCAAAGAAACTATTAAATATAAAGCATATTCATCAATGATGGTTTCATTGGGCATAAGGCATTTTCAAACAAAATCATTTTGTTATTTGTTGTAGTCATACATTTTTCTTTTTAGGTGAATCTATCTTTTAATGCTTAAATTTTTTAATTTTTCAAAGATGCTAAAAAGAAAAACATGATATAATTTTTGAAAAATAATTTTTTATTTCCTATTCCTACTATCTAAATTAAGCACTCATAAGAAACTTCAAGTAATTTCAAAATAATTCAAGAGAGTTGAGTTACTTACCTTATAGTCGAAGCTTGTCACAGCCCAATTCACCATTTCACCTTTGGATGTTCTTGATTCATCCTTGGGTGCCTTCCTTTCCTTTGACCTCTTCCTCCATTTAAGTTCATTGTTTATTTTAGATTTTTGTTTAATGAACTTATTAAGAGTTAGTGTTCGAAGTTCAAGTTCATCATTGTCCTCATCACTTGAGTCATTGCTCAAGTGATATTCATTTGTCCGGAGTTCCAAATCCTTCCTATTCTTTGGAAGGTGATTTTGTTTATCATGTTCATCATGTGCATTGTACACCAATTCATATGTCATCAATGAACCAATTAGTTCTTCAAGTGGAAAAATATCTAAATCTTTTGTTTCTTGTATTGTGGTTATTTTAGGATCCCACCTTTTTGGAAGGGATCTTAAGATCTTACTTACGAGATCAAAATTCAAAAAATATTTACCAAGAACTCTTAGATTATTGATGACATCCGTGAAACGGGTGTACATGTCGCCTATAGTCTCGCTTGGTTGCATTCGAAAAAGCTCAAAATCATGCAATAAAATGTTAACTTTCGAGTCTTTGACTCTACTAGTTCCCTTATGCGTGATTTCAAGTGTTCGCCAAATATCAAAAGCCATTTCGCACGTTGAAATCCGATTGAACTCATTTTTATCCAAAGCGCAAAATAAGACATTCATAGCCTTTGCGTTTAAAGAAAAATACTTCTTCTCCAAATCTGACCATTCGTTCATCGGTTTAGAGGGAAGTTGAAAACCGTTTTCAACGATATTCCATAAATCCAAATTCATAGAAATCAAGAAAACTCTCATTCGAGTTTTCCAATAAGTGTAGTCCAATCCGTTAAACAATGGTGGACGAAAAACCGACAAGCCCTCTTGAAAGCCATGAAGAGCCATTTCTCTCGGGTGTAAATCCGAAATGAGAAATACTGGGCTCTGATACCAATTGTTAGGATTGGAGCGGCACTAAGAGGGGGGGGTGAATTAGTGCAGCGGATTAAAACGTCGGTTTTGACAAATCTTTCGTACGATAAAAATCGAACTCGGAAGTGCTTAACTTGAAAGCATATTCATAAAGGTGTGTAGCAAAGGTAATGAGGAAATAAAGCACGTAAGAAGGTTTGCACTAATGTAAATAGCAATAAGAAAATGCAAACCAGCGATCACGCCAATTTTAAAGTGGTTCGATCAAATGACCTACATCCACTTGTGAGGCCCTCTTCGATGAGGCTCCCACCTTCCACTAGCAAATCTCTTGAAGGGAAAGGATAAATACCCCTCTTACAACCTTTTACAAGCGGTTCACACTCTTACAAATTTTTAGTAAGAAAGAAGGAGGTGAACACTCTAGCAAATTGAAAACAAGACTTGCTAAGACTTTTCTAAGACCTTTTTCTCAATCTATTACTACTCAAAAAGTTATATTCTCAGTTGAGAATTGAGGGGTATTTATAGGCCTCAAGAGGATTCAAATTTGGGCTCCAAAATTTGAATTCTCTTTGGTTCCCGATGTTGGTGGTGCCACCGCCCAGCCAAGCGATGCCACCGCCTGGCTCTCGGGTGCTGGGCGGTGCCATCGCCCAGCCAAGCGGTGCCACCGCTTGGTTCTCGGGTTCTAGGCGGTGCCATTGCCTAATCTAGCGGTGCCACCGCCTACACTATTTCAGCTCACTGGTTGGGCTCCAAACTTTGCCCAAACCAGTCCGAACTCGGGCCCAATTGGCCCCTACTTGAGTTATAAGATTAATACCTAATCCTAACCCTAATTAACGTGCTAACTACAAATTTAAAGATATTTTCTAAGCTATTACAAGGTTTGCAAGTCAAGACTTTTTCCGGCGAGCTTCCGGCGAACTTCCGACGGTCTTCCGACGAACTCTCGGAAACCATTCTACGGACTCCCAGCAAGCTCCTAGACTTCACGATTTGATCTTGGCGAGTTCCAATGAGCTTCTTCGGCAAGCTCCGATCTTTCTCGGTGAGCTCCGCGAAATTCCAACGAACCTTCCGGCGAGCTTCTGAAAAACCCTTCGGCAAGCTCCCTACTCATTCTCGGCTAGTTCCGGCAGCATTCCCGACGAACCTTTGGACTTTCGTCGAACTCTCAAACTCATAACAAATCCTTTGCGCTTGACTCCGATACTTTGTTTCGCTTTATGTCTTCATCGTTATCGTAGTTAATCCTGCACACACAAGCTAAAACTCTACTCCGATCTAGACAATTATTACAACGCAAATTGACATTCTGTTGCCCGGCACGTCATTGGTTGGCTCGATGCCCGACGTCCGAAGCCTTCTGCCATCCAATATCCTAACGTGATCTCCTTCGGCGCAACGTCAATTCCTTCTGCGTTAACTATCTAACCCTGATCGAGTAGACCTGCATCACTCAAAATGCAGTTAAACATCGAAACATAATCAATTAGTTTCATCATCAAAATTCGAGATTCAACACACTTGAGATATGTAAGATAGCATTTTTTTGCATCTTCTTGAAATGTGCAAGCTAGCAAACTTTGCTTCTCTTTTGAGACGAGTAAGCTAGCAAGTTGGCTTTTCTTTGTGATGTGCAAGCTAATAAGTTTTTCTCCTTGAAATGTGCAAGCTAGCAAGTTTTCTTCTCTTTGAAATGTGTAAGCCAGTAATATTTTCTCCCCCTTTGTTATTATCAAAAAGAAGGAAAGAATACAATGTTATAATTTTTTTTCCTTTACATCAATTTTCAAATCATGACAAAGATAAATAATAAAGATAAATTTAGATTAATATTTTAATCATAAAAAAAGATCAATCATAAATACCAAAAGACTATGTATCATTTTTAACAAATCTCTTCTTTTGTAAATAGAAGGAATGATAGGAAATGATCTTGATTCAAAAAGAAAACTCTAAGTCATAAAAATTGAGAAATCAATATCATGATCCAAAAAATGTATAAGAAGAATTTATGCACTTGGGATATCTATCAATTTACCTAAATTTAACATTCAAGCTAATACTTTTGGTTCTCTTGAGATGCTAACAATTTTCTTTCTCCCTTTTATCATTGTAAAAAAGAAGAAGAGGAGAATAATATAATGGTGTAATTCATTTCCCTTTACATCAATTTTTAAATCATCACACGAAGGATATCAAGAAAAATTAATTTGGTAATGAGATATACACTTCATGTATATAAGAGAGTAATAAAACAACTTTCAAGTTATGAATACCAAAAGATCATTACTCATTTTGATAAGTCTCCTCTTTAGTAAAAAAAAATCATACGAGAACAAATAATATACGATCTTGATTCATAAAAAATCTAAGTTATAATTTCGAGAATTCAAGAGAAAAATCATGATTCATTTGGATAATTATTCTCTTTAATAAAATACAAGAATCATATGAGAATAAATAGTAAGGGATCTTGATTTATATAAAGATCTAAAATTATAATTTTGAGAATTTAAGATCATGATACAGATAAAACTTTTTTTTATCCAAAAGAAACATAGGAGATCAAATGGTAAAATATCTTGATTCATGCATAAGAAATTTTAAATCATCAAGATCATGATTTGGATCAAGCTCATTCAAATTCAAATCATCAAGATCATTTTCATAGTTCAAGAGATTCATAAAAAAAAATGATACAAATAGATTCATCAATCTCTTTTAAAAATTTGATGAGAAATTTTCATGAGAATTACTTTCCTTTTTTTAGTTGTTTCAATTCATATAATTGATTTCATACAAGCATACCCATGTTTTTTTCAATATCAAAATTATGCATCATATTAAAATAAAAAAATAAGTTTCATCATAAAAATCATCAAGATCAATAAATCATAAATCACAAAAATTATCATTATTTCAAATCATTATTCATAATATAAAATCATCAAGCATAATACCAAAAATTTTAACATTTTCATTATTAAATCATCGAGCATGATTTTTAAAAGCATCTTTAATCAAAATTATTTTGTTTCGGCTAGTGAGCTTTGTGAAGTGTGTTGAATCTTCGGCCATAAGCTTTGAGCATCCACTATCAAAATTTTATTTTTGCTCCTAGCTTTCGATTGTAGAGATATCTACAAGAAAGATGGGTTTTCTTTAGGTACAAATTTGACTTTGGGTCCCACATGGTTAGATTTATCTATCTTGATTTTTGGCATTAAGTCATTCATGGTTCATTTAGGAACTCAAACTAATTTATGTGAGCTATACTTTTTAAATAAATATTTATAAGTAAAATAATCATGTTTATTATAAAAATTACACTTAACCTTAGGGGTAACATGCAATGTGGGTCTTTTAACAAAAGTAGTTGGCTTTTGTTGAGTATAGTTACTCAAAAAGTCGATTCCTTCCTTTCTACAAACATGACCCTTATTAGCAAAAATCATGTTTAAAGATTTGTTATTAATTTTAAAATTTTCTAATATTTCTTGTAGTAAAACATTTTCCTTTCTAAGTGAGTCTAGCTATTCACACTTAGTGCAAGGAGTTAACATGCAATTATCATGCTCATTTTTTAATTTTTCAAAATCAATAGAAAGAGAAGGCATGATCCCCCTTTATTTTGTATTTTATATACTAATTTAAATACAACTCATGAAATGCATCCAGTAATTTCATAATAAAGTAAAGGGTTTTGGTTGAGTCACTTACCTCATTATCGAAAGCCACCAAGGCGCAGTTCACCACCTCTTCTTTGTTAGTTTACTCCTCGTCTTCGGATGCACTTGAATCATCCCAAGTTACCTTGAGTGCTTTATTCTTCTTTTGTAGCTTCTTCTTCACTTGCAGACATTCGCTTTTGAAGTGTCCCGACTAATTACTTTCATAGTAAGTTGTTTTGTCCATTTTAAGTTCATTTTTATTCTTATATTCTTATTTTATGAGCTTCTTTAATTTTATTATGAGGAGTTCAAGGTCATCATCACTTAAGCTTTTGCTCGAGTTGTCTTCTTTTATTCTAAGTGTCAAATCATTCATGTTCTTTTTAGAAGGTTATTCTCATGTTTATCATGTGCAATACATGTCTATTCCATAGGTCATTAAAGACCTGATAAGTATTTTAAGCGAAAAATTGATCAAGTCCTTTGCTTCTTGTATTGTCGTTACTTTTGGATCCCAATTTTTTGGAAGGGATCTTAGAATCTTATTTATAAGTTTAAGATTAGAAAAATATTTGCCAAGAGCTTTCAAGCCATTGACGACATCTATAAAATGGGTGTACATGTCAATAATGGTTTCGCTTGGTTTCATTCAAAACAATTCAAAATCATTTATTAAAATATTTATCTTAGAGTCTTTTACTCTATTCGTGCCTTAATGAGTTACTTCTAGTATATGTCCAATCTCATGTGCAGTTTTATATAAAGAAATATGATTAAACTTATTTTTGTCTAAGGCACAAAATAGAGCGTTCATAACTCTAGCATTTTGTTAGGACTCTTGCTAGGAGAATCCTAATTGAGAGGGGCATTCATGTAAAACCTACCAATCTGACTCCTATTAAAGAGGTGAAGAGGCCGGCTAGGGTTAGAATGTTGTTTCTTAAAGAAGCATTAGGAGTTGTAAAAGAATAGGAGTCTTGAGTAGGAGTCCTATTAGGAGTTGGTTAGAAGTAGGTGTCTTGAGTAGGAGTCCTATTAGGAGATGGGGTTTAAAAGCCCTATAAATAGCTATGTATTCATCCTTTTTTCTTAAGCAATAGATGAATCATTTCTGTAGCCTTTGAGCAGTAATTTGGAGGAAGGAACCCCTATAGAGTTCCAAGGAGGTCGATCCCCTAAAGAGATCAACCGCAAGCTTAGAATCTGCTAGGGTTCTAACACTTGGTATCAAAGCAGCATTCTTGGCATCTCACTGCCCTTCCACAGCCATCCATCAACCCTCCATAGCTGCCCAAAGCAATTCCCACAATTGCTTAAAAGATCGTCGCAGAATTCCGCCGTCATCTTCACCACCGCGGATCATCCTTTGATCTCCCCGTGAATTGCAACAGGTTCTAGTTTCCAACCTTACTGCTACTGCAATTTAGTTATCTTTATTCAAAAATCTAAAAAAATTATTCCTATATTGCTGCATAAACTTTTCGTCATAAAGTTTTTATCTCTACGATGAAAGATGCACTACAGAATTCCAACCGTATAGCACAATTTGTTTGATCTTGCTACTATATTTTTTTTTATCCAAATCTCTACAAAATTTTTTATGATAGCTTTGACACTTCCTAACAGCAGATTTTCCTTTAGTTTTCTCAAAAAATTCTCAATATAAACCACTAATCTTTTACGTCCAAACTGCTAGATGCACTACAGAATTCCAATCGCATAACACAGTTTGTTTGATCTTGCTACTGTATTTTTTCTATCCAAAACTTAGTGAAATTTTTATGACAACTTTAATACTTCTTGACAGTAGATTTTTCTTTAGTTTCATCAAAAAATTTCTAATATAAACCATTGATCTTTTACGTCCAAGCTGCTAGATGCATTGTAGAATTCCAGCCACAACATAGTTTGTTTGATCTTACTATTGCAATTTTTTCTGTCCAAATCTCTAAAAAATTTATATAATAGATTTAACACTTCCTAACAACAGATTTTTCTTTGGTTTTGTTAAAAAAGTTCTCAATATAAACTACTGACCTTTTACATCCAAACTACTACACTTTAGACGTAAAAATATACTATAGTACCTTTCCGTGATCCTCAATTTTTCTGAACCTTCCACCACCTCATGCTATTAACCCATCAACAAAAAAAAGATAGGAACATCTATGATCTACAAGCATATGCTATGGCTTCTCGAGATCCGATTGATGCCAAATTTGAAACATGGGAATCTTAGATTTAATCGCGGCTTGAATCGCGCTTGGAGGACAAATTACGCGCTTTAATTGCATAATTCAGAATTGGACAACTGCTGAGTCCAGCCAAAATTCAGCAAGGAGAAAGTTCAGAGAGGCCTCCAGAGAAGGAGGGATAGCCCTTGGACATGCTTCAGCCATGCATGAGGGTGGACTTCCCGCGATGGGAAGAAGGAGACCTCGCGAGGTGGATTTCATGCGTCGAATGATACTTTCACTACTACCGAACGTCGGATGATGCTATAGTAGAAATTGCTATCATCTACCTTAAAGGAGATGCTATTCAATGGTATAATTGGCTGGAATATAATCATGGGGCTCCGACGTGAAATTAATTTAAAAATGCACTGCTGAATCGTTTTGAGCCTACGGAGTATAAAAATATCGATGGCCAACTCGCAAAGATTCGACAAACCTTTATGATTCAAGAGTGCCAAACCAGGTTTGAGAAGTTATCCTACCTTGCTCATGATTGGACTGACCGTCAATTGTTAGGACATTCATCGAAGGACTCAATCTAGAGATAAAAGGGGAGGTTAAGGCGCGGCAGCCCCGTACTGTGATAACTGTGATTTTTTTCGCTTGAATACAAGAAGAATGGCTCAACCAAGATACTCGAAGGATAATAAACTCTCCTAGGCCCATGGAATATACACCTTCTTCTGCTCCTAGGCATCCTTTGCTGCCAAAAAAATTGACAAGAGAAGAACTATGTGACCGATCAGCAAAGGGTCTTTGTTAGCATTGCGATGAGCCATGTAACCGCAATCATCACTGCAAAAAGGGCTGCCTCCTATAGATTGAACCTCTTGAAGACATTGAGGGGGAGGTCTAGGAGCATGAGGAAGAGGTTACGGATGAAGAACAATTGTCGGTCGATATTACGATACATGCCCTTGCTGGTTACGCAAACCCGCAAACGATGAAAGTGGGAGGACTTCTGAAGCAACAACCTATCACCATTCTTATTGACACCAGGAGCACTAATAATTTTATGAATAGCAAGGTTGCTGTTTGGATGGCCTTACCTATCGAGAACTACAACAGGTTTGATGTTAAGGTCACCGACGGATGAATTTTGAAGTGTGATCATAGGTGCCCGCGGGTGAAACTATTGCTGTAGGATCAAGAGATAATTGCATATTTCTTCATCCTCCCTCTTGATGATTATGAGGCCGTGCTCTGCATCGAATGGCTGACGATATTAGGTGATGTTTCCTGAAATTTTACGAAACTAACTATGAAATTTTATAGTAAGGGGAAACATGTGATACTGCACGGGAAACATGGGGGCAACGTAACGACGATTTGCACACAACGAATGGAGAAGGTTTTACACAAAGCATGCAGTGGCTTTTTGGTATAACTTGAGTAGCAAACTAAGGGAAAGCCAACAAAATTTGAAGATCCAAACCTACTTCCTTTGCTTGCTGAATTTCAGATATATTTGATGAACCACACAACCTACCTCCTACGAATCGGCATGATCATTGCATATCGATTCTTCCGGGCAAACCTCCAGCAAATACTCAGTCATATTGATATCTACATCTCTAGAAAGATGAAATAGAAAGGATTATCAAAGATATGCTTGAAATAGGAGTTATTCAGCCAAGTTGTAGCCCCTACTCTTCACCGATGCTCCTCGTACGAAAGAAGGACGGAACATGACGAATGTGCGTTGATTATCGAGCTCTCAACGACATAACCGTCAAAGACAAATACCCTATTCTAGTAGTAGATGAATTGCTTGATGAATTAAAGGGAGCACAAGTCTTCGTAAAGCTGGAAATTCGATCCGAGAATCATCAAATATAAGTGTGTGAAGAAAACATACTGAAAACCACCTTTTGAACACACAACGGCCACTACGAATTTTTGGTAATGCCCTTTGGTCTCCCCAATGCTCCCTCCACCTTCCAAAGCCTTAGGAATGATATTTTTCAGAATTATCTTCGTAAATTTGTGTTGGTTTTCTTCGACGATATCCTTATTTATAACCCTTCTCTTGAAAGCCTTTTTCAATACTTATGACTTGTTTTTACGATTTTGCGAGAATATCTTCTTTTTGTCAAAAAATCGAAGTGTAGCTTTCTTCAACATAAAGTGGAATATCTTGGGCATATCATATTAGAAGAAGGTGTGGCGATAGACCCCTCCAAAATTAAAACAATGCAGAACTGGCCAACCTTAAGAAACATAAAATCGCAACGCGGCTTTCTCGGTTTAACAGGCTACTACCGTAAGTTCATGAAAAACTATGGAAAAATCAATGCACACCTTACTACCTTGCTAAAAAAAGATGCTTTCTAATAGTCGGAAAAAACCACCACCACCTTCAACGAACTTAAAGTCGCAATGATGACAACACCCGTACTAGTGCTACCCAACTTTGGCAAGACTTTTATTATTGAAGTCGATGCCTCCAAAGTTAGAATTGGTGTTGTACTAATGCAAGATGGCTGCCCTCTCACTTCTATCGGTAAGGCATTATCTCATTCCCATCTCAAGATGACTATTTACAACAAAGAGATGCTCGTGATTGTGCATGCGGTGGCAAAGTGGAGACCGTACTTGATCGGGCAATGCTTTCAAATCAAGACCGACTATAAAAGCCTAAAATATTTCTTAGGGTAGAAGATATCTTCCCTCGAGTAGTAAAAATGGGTAACAAAGCTTCTTGGATATGATTATGAAATAACTTACAAAAAAGGGAAAGAGAATGTTATTGCAGATGCGCTTTCGCGGCTACCCGAGCAAGCTGAATTTTCGGTCGTTTCACTTCCGACCAGCAACTTCCTTGAGGATATTGAGAAGGAATGGCAGTAAGATCCAAAGACTAGTAAGATCATAAAAAAATTGGAGGAAGCACCAAGCTCCATGGCTCATTAAAGTTGAGACTTAAAATAATCATGTTATAAGAGACACATTGTGCTTGTGTCAAATTCTACTTGTATCTTCACAAGTAGATTTTAGACAGAGTTATTCCAAATGGAGGACACTAAATTGAAAAGGAGAATGGCGTATCACCCACAAACCGATGGTCAAACTGAAGTGGTGAATAGGTGCTTGGAGACATACCTCAGATGCTTCACTAGTGATTGGTCAAAACAGTGGATAAAGTGGCTTCCCTAGGCCGAATAGTGGTATAATACAACTTATCATTTATCAACAAAATGTACTCCCTATGAGGCTTTGTATGACCGACCTCCCATTGTGATCCAAAAATATGTGTTGGGTACTTCTAAAGTGGAACAAGTAGACAGAGAACTATAGGACAGATACAAAATGCCGAAGTTACTAAAAGAAAATTTCACTACAGCTCAAGCAAGGAGATTGGGTCTTCCTACGACTCCAGCCATACAAGCAAACATCAATCCAAATCAGATCATCAATCTATAGCATACATATTGGACTTACCTGCCAACTCCCGAAGCCAAGTTAATATAGTACATTCATCATACCCTTAAAAGCCAAACTTAATTTTTGCGCACTTCCGAACCCTTATAAGCCAAACTTAAGAGTATCACGTCGTGATGAGTTCTTTGAGTCCATTCACGGGTCGCCCTTTCCTACTCGAACCCTCTTTGACCAAATACTAAGTCAGCTTTGATACCAAATGTCATAACCCGGGCCTGATGGGCTAACTAGCCAATAATTTCATTTGGTCTAAACTATTGACCAAAATGCTTAAGCTAGAGTTAACGTAGTATACTCATCAGACCCTTGTAAGCCAAACTTAGTCTTCACCCACTTTTGATGTGGGACTAATTGGGGTGTCACAATTGGATTCCCCTGTATTATTTAGGGACTGTGGAGTAGTGGCCTAGTATGGCTACAGTCGATAAGTCGAGTGAATTATTATGGAGATAATAATTCACTGAGTTAGAATAAGTTCTGATAGGTATGACTATAGTGACATCCTATAGATGAGATCCGATAAGAGCCAATAAGAGATTATTGGGTAGAGATCTACTAATCTAAGAGGTTTGGGTAGTTGGATGGAGATTCAGTACCCAATATGGTAGGATCCATTATGGTTAAGTTGATAGGGGTCCTCTATAAATAGGAGAGAACCAAAGGGTCATAGGCTAGATCCATTTTTGGCTGCCACCTCCTATTCTCCTCTCCCCCTCTCCTCCTCAGCCAACAGCCCCTGTTTGAGCATATTGTCATGGACTTAGTTGGTTTTACCTAAGTTGTGCGGTACCCTTGCTTGTCCGTCCACAAAGGTTAGCCTTCCCGAAACCTCCCATAGTCCCATAGGACCTACAAAAGATAAAATGGGTTAGAGAAAGTGCCTCACTTGGGATCCAAAAGCAAACATCTTGGAAAACACTTCATAGCCAATGCAAATTACAAACAGACTTTACAAGCTCTAAATGATTGCATAACAAAGGATCCAAAATGGTCCACTATAAACCGAATTTCTCTCACAAGTATCCACATGACACAACCTTTATTTACAAGCTTAAAACGACCACCAAACCCAACTAAAATGGGGTTGTTAAGCCTTCGACTATCCCTCTACAAGCTGTGCAATGCATAAACAAACCAAAAGACATGGACATAAACAAGTAGTACATTAAACTGTTGGGAAATCTTGGGGGCGACATCACATGCGCAGTGGAAGAACAAGAAAACAAAATCTCCGATTCTCAAAAAGATGTTCGTCGTCGTGCGAAGATTGGTGCGCAAAATCCGCGAAACTCAAAACTGCGTATAGAGTAGATTGTGTTACCTAGGGAGATCGTATATCCCTGTTTCCTTGCAGATCCTTAGGAGAGGGTGAAGGAGGTCAAGCATCCTCCTCTCTGGCAGTGATCCACACAACAGGGTTGCGACGACGCTCCTCAAATCTCCAGGCCTGCTCTGAGGTGGAGAGGGTGAGGAGAATAGGAAAGGCAAGCAAAGACTCTAGCCTATGAGGCTCTGAATCCCTCCTATTTATAGAGGTTCCCTATCAAACCCTAATGGGTCCTCCCCTAGTGGGTATTGGATCTGCATCCAATAAGATAAGGGCTCCGTCGGATATCTCATATCCGAACCTCTACTAATCGCAATGCCTACCATATGTGTGTGACCCTCTAGGCCCAATATCGAGCTGGCCGTGAGTCATACCTGTCAGAACTCCTTCTAACTCAATGAATTATTATCTCTGTAATAATTCACTTGACTCATCGACTACGGACGTACTAGGCCATTACGCCGTAGTCCCCAGACGATACAGGGGAATCCAATCCATTGGACCTGTCTGTCCTTAGTTACCATGTACCTATAGTCCCTCATCCATCTAATATCCCAAAGGCCATATATCGAGCATAGTGCTGTCAGGCCCATACGGTTTCTACTCGAGTCTCGCTCTAATCGGATTCTCCCGGAGAACTCTTTCTCTCTCAACCCAAATGACCTTGGCTAGGGATTTGTCTGAGCAAGAACACATGGGATATTCCTCTCATGACGTCGAGAGTGGATGATCCTCTATCGACACTCAATAGCCCTCGTAAGGTCGACTACCACTCCCAATGACCAACTGTACTAGATCTGGGACAGCCAAACCTATAAGTCTGGTATCAAAGAGTGGAGCACTCATACAGGACATCCTTGGTGTCTCAAGTCTAAGGACCAGATACACCACTAGGACTACGGAATCACTATCTGACAATAAGGCATCATCAACCATCCAGCATTCCGTAAGCGGATCAATCAGTGAACTCATTCTCCAATGAGCACCTGTACTATATCCCTAGTGTCTACACGAGCAACTATGAGACCAGCTGCATCCATCATATGGACGAGTATACAACACACCAGTCTATCCGGTTATCACGATGTCCCTCTCGAGTAACCTATGACCGGGATTATTTAGGATATGTGTTTAAAGGTGAATCGATCTCATTATCGTGATCTCATCACGATCCAATTCTCATTGCACAAATCCAAGGACATCACAATATATATATGCATATATGCAATAGTTATAAAGTGATATACGCCAAAATATAATAAGCAAAAAGATTTTGTATCAAGTCACACGTGCCATCACTCACGTGATTGGCTTGCTGGGCACCTATGACTAGCAATCTCCCACTTGACCTAAAGTCAATCACCTATGTGTCTGATCCCCATCAGACCCCTGTGACGCTCAAAGACAAAATGAGACAACGGCTTTGTCAGTGGATCTGCAATGTTATCTTCGGATGGAACTCTTTCCACTGCTACATCTCCTCGGGTTACGATCTCTTTGATAAGCTGGAACCTCCTCAGAACACTTCTGATGAGACCCGGGTTCCCTTATTTGAGTAATCGCCCCATAGTTGTCGCAATATAAGGAAGTCGACTTCTCGCTATCTGGAATGACTCCCAAATCTGTGATGAACATCTTCAACCAGACTCCCTCCTTTGCTACATCTGATGTAGCAATGTACTCTGCCTCTGTGATCGAGTCAGCAGTGGTATCTTGCTTGGAACTCTTCCAGCACACTACTCCTCCATTCAAGGTGTACACATACCCTGAATTCGACTTGCTATCATTGACATCAGACTGAAAACTTGAGTCTGTGTAGCCTTCAACCTTAAGGCTACTACCTCTATATACTAGTAAAAGATCCTTAGTCCTTCTTAAGTACTTAAGGATACACTTTACTGCTTTCCAGTGCTCCAAGCCTGGATCCGCCTAATACCTGCTCGTGACACTCAGAGCATGCGCTATATCAGGCCTAGTACATAGCATGGCATACATGATAGACCCTATTGCTGAAGCATAAAGTATCATATTCATGTTCGCCCTTTCTTCTGGAGTCTTTGGGGACATACTCGTAGAAAGCGATATCTCATGTCTCATCGGTATGAGACATCTATTGGAATTTTCTATGTTAAACCTTTTGACAATGGTTTCTATGTATCTGGACTGGGACAAGCTAAGCATCCTCTTGGATCTATCTCTATAGATTCTAATCCCCAAGATATAGGATGCTTCCCCTAAGTCCTTCATGGAGAAGTGTCTAGATAACCAAGCCTTTACTATGGACAGCATTCCTACGTCGTTCCCAATGATGAGGATGTCATCCACATATAACACCAAAAAGGTGATAGCGCTCCTACTTACCTTCCTGTACACACAAGGCTCATCTTCGTTCTTAACGAAGTCATAAGATCTGATTGCCTCATCAAATCTTATGTTCCAACTTCGGGAAGCTTGCTTTAGTCCATAAATGGATCTAAGCAACCTACACACCTTATTTGGGCAGTTCTTGGACATGAATCCCTCAAGTTGCATCATATACACCTCCTCCTCGAGGTTCCCATTGAAGAATGCAGTTTTCACATTCAACTGCCAGATCTCATAATCATAGTGTGCTGCAATAGCCAATAGAATTCTGATGGATTTTAGCATTGCTACGGGTGAGAAGGTTTCGTCGTAGTCAACACCTTGCCTTTGACGATACCCCTTAGCCACTAGCCTTGCTTTATAGGTCTCTACCTTTCCATCTACTCCGATCTTTTTCTTGAAGATCTACTTGCAACCGATGGGTACAATACCTTCGGGCACATCAACTAGGTTCCAAACCTTGTTGAAGTACATAGAATCCATCTCAGATTCATAACTTCTTACCACTTCCCGGAGTCTATACTCATAATAGCCTCCTCGTAGGTCTGAGGATCAATATCCTCAACATCCTCTCCTCTAATATGTCTCACATATCTCTTAAGAGAATGGGATACTCTATTAGACCTGCATAAAGTTGAAACTTGTGTGTTAGGTACCTGAACAGACTCAGGCTGTAGAGTGGTGCTTGAGCTTGGTTCTCCAACCTCGCTCAACTCTATCATGCTCCCACTATCTTCACCAAGAATGTGTTCCTTCTTAAGGAACACTGCTCTCTTAGCTACAAAGACATTTTTGGTCCTCGAGATGATAGAAATAATACCCACAAGTTTCCTTGGGGTATCCCACAAATTTGCATCACTTTGTCTTTGATTCTAACTTATCGGGGTTGTGTCTTTTAACGTGGGCAGGGCAGCCCCAAATCTTAACAACCTTAAGATCAGGCTTCTTCCCTTTCCATATCTCATATGGTGTAGACACTACCGACTTAGTTGGAACTCTGTTCAGAATGTAAGCTGCGGTTTCTAGGGCATATCCCCAGAATGAGATGGGTAGGTTAGCGAAACTCATCTTGGACCGTACCATATCTAATAGCGTACGATTCCTCCTTTCAGAGACACCATTGAGCTGAGGTGTATAAGGATGTGTCCATTGGGATAATATCCCATGGTTCTTGAGGAACTGAGTAAACTCTGTACTTAAGTACTCACCTCCTCGATCTGACCGAAGAGTTTTGATACTCTTTCTAGTCTGGTTCTCCACCTCATTCTTATACTCTCTGAATTTCTCAAAGGCCTCGGACTTGTACTTCATTAAGTACACATATCCATACCTTGAGAAATCATCAATAAAGGTAATGAAGTAGGAGTAACCACCACTGGCATGAGTTGACATGGGTCCACATACATCACTATGTATGAGTTCCAACAGCTCAGTGGCTCTCTCTCCAGTTCCACTAAATGGAGAGTTGGTCAGTTTTCCACGAAGGCAAGGCTCGCAAGTTGCATATGACACATAGTCGAATGGATCTAGATATCCATTATTTAGCAACTTTTGAATCATTCCCTCATGGATATGACCTAGCCTACAATGTCATAGGTATGCACTGTTCACCTCATCTCGTTTCCTCTTAGACACTTACATTCATGATATATGGAGTAGTGTCTTGCATAAACAAACCTTTATGCAATATTCCTCTCGTCAATCTCCCCTTGACTTTGCTAGAATTTACAATAAATTATAGATGTGATAAGCAATACTGGTATCCAATACCAATGCACTATCACAAAAATCTGACAATTGGAGATTGATCATGAATGTACCTGAAGCTTCTCCAAGCTTCTATTTCGCCTTTTCTGCAAGGTACTCTTTGCAGTTTCTTTTCCAGTGCCCATCTTTACCACCGTGGAAGCACTGGCCTTTGTCCTTTGCTGGGTCTTTCTTAGCAACCTTTGCTTTACCTGGTTTGTCCTTACCCTTTCCCTTCTTAAGGGACCTTTCTGCTTTCCTTTTATTTCTGGTCTCACCAGTATAGAGAACTAGCTTCTCTTTCTTAATAGTACTCTCTGCCTCCCTCAACATATTGAGGAGTTCTGGGAGAGTCACCTCAAGCTTGTTCATATTAAAATTCATTATGAACTGTGAAAAGGAATCTGGTAGGGACTAAAGCACAATGTCCACACATAAGTTATCATCTAGGACCATTCCTAGACCTGTGAGTTTCTCTATACACTCAATCATCTTTAGGACATGGTTCTGAACCAGTGTCCCCTCAGTCATCCTAGCGCGGAAGAGGCTCTTTGATATCTCATATCGCTGAGTCCTTCCTTGTTCCTCAAACAATTTACGGACATGTAGGAGAATGGATCTAGCATCCATCTTTTCATGTTGTCTCTATAACTCAGGAGTCATAGAGCCCAATATATAGCACTGAGCAAGAGTGGAGTCATCAATGTACTTCACGTAGCGAGCGATCTCATCCTCGCTTGCCCCTTCTTCGGGCGTAGGCATCACTGTATCAAGGATGTACACGATTTTCTCCGCTGTGAGAACAATTCTCAAGTTATGGAGCCAATCCGTATAATTTGGACCAGTGAGGTGGTTGACATCAAGTATGCCACGTAAGGGATTTGAAAGCGACATTTTCTGAAAATAAAGATGCAGCAGAAATGAATAACATGCAGATTTTGCAAGAAATAAACTATCAAGATATGAACTTCTATCTTAATATGCTCCCACTATTTTACTAACGAGTCACGCGACACCCTCAGCACGTGAAACAGAAGTCTCCGGCAGACTTCTAGTGGGGATCAGGATCTAATCAGTGTCTTAGTGTAACCTCGAGGGACTCGACCAATCACACTAAGCCTAAAAGGTAGACAACTCTTGCCGATCATAACTCCTTGTGATTCTCGTCCTATTCGGCCTCCGAATCACCATGGCCTCGAGGGACTCGACCAACCATGATGCTCGGTTAAGTCAACACCTTCGTTACAAGATGAGTCTGATTTGATGATATACCCTCGAGGGACTCGACCAAGCATACCAGGCCCTCAGGTCATCGGTGACATCTCTATGCCGTAAGCAAGATAGCAAATCGCGATATAGGTGAGTCTCGAGGGACTCGACCAACTCAACCTACACCGGGAATCGGTTCCTACTTATAACGATGGAAGGCCACGTGGGTCAATTTAATTGCCTCACGTTTACCGACTTAATATTATCGAGAGATGTTTCTATGATTTGGTCTCCTAATATGACATGTCACACATATACATATTTAATATATATCTACATCGCATACAAATATATATACATATCTGGTATGTGTATAAGAAATCACACCAGATGATCATGGACCATAACCTAATATGATTAGGCCCGAGCCAGTAGGCCTAATCACTCACATCAAGATCTATGTGTGCAACGGTGCATCTCCATGCCCTATGATCGTCCATGTCGTCCTCGTCGGTTCCGTCGACATCTTGATGCATCTTCATGCATCACGATCGTCTGTCTCGTGGGTCCCGCTATCGCATCCATGCTCCCACTGCGCCTCCTCATGTGATTACAACTTAATCATAGGCACGTAGGCCCGACAATAAACGAGCAATATAATGGAGGCTCGCAGACCTCAATAATAATAATCATAAGTACACACATCACACGGTCCATGATCATCCGTCCACACATCATACATCACATGTATAATTAATCATCATCATGTAGGACTACTAGATAATAATAAAAATAATAATCAACTAAACCTTTTAATTAATTAATATTTTCTGAAATCAAGGACATATAGGGAATTTCTCAATTCCTAAGGGTATTTTTGTAATTTGGATAAAAGATAGAAACTAGAATTTCTCAAATTCACAGGGGCAAAATTGTCTTTTTGCCCGAAACCCTAATTCCCTCTTACTGCTGCCGCCACCGCCACCCTGCTGGCGGCGGCCTGTGCGGTGGGGCGAGGGCGCTGCCCTCGCCTGCAGGCGGCACTGCCGCTGCAGGTGGGCGCCCCCGCGGGCGATTCTACCGGCGGGGCAACGCCCGCAGGCGGTGCTGTCCCGCCGGGCGGCTGCCCCTATGGGGAGGGTTTCGCCCGTGGGAGCAGCGGCGGCAGGCGCCGCTGCCCTGCGGCGCCTCACCCCGCGGGAGAAGCGGCCGTAGGCGCCTCTGCTCGTGGGTTGCCAGCCCCGCCGGACGCAAGCCTACTGCAAGCAGGCCGCTGGCCGACTGCTGCAGACGCAACCCCTATGTTGCCCGCCTTCGGCTGCGCTACACGCACGCAGATCGAGGGCAGCAACTGTTGCTGCCCTTTCTCGTTTTTGCGTCAACGATTTTGACGTCAAAATTCTTCCTAAACACAACACACGCAGTTTAAAACCAATCATTCGCACGAACAACCTGGCTCTGATACCACTGTTGGGAAAACTTGGGGGTGACATCACATACGCGGCGGAAGAACAAGAAAACAAAATCCCTGATTCCCAAAAAGATGTTCGTCGTCGTGCGAAGATTGGTGTGCAAAATCCGCAAAACTCAAAACTGCATATAGAGTAGATTGTGTTACCTAGGGAGATCGTATATCCCTATTTCCTTGCAGATCCTTAGGAGAGGGTGAAGGAGGTCAAGCGTCCTCCTCTCTAGCGGTGATCCACACAGCAGGGTTGCGATGACGCTCCTCAAATCTCCAAGCCTACTCTGAGGTGGAGAGAGGGAGGAGAATAGGAAAGGCAAACAAAGACTCTAGCCTATGAGGCTCTGAATCCCTCCTATTTATAGAGGTCCCCTATCAAACGCTAATGGGTCCTCCCCTAGTAGGTATTGGATCTGCATCCAATAAGATAAGGGCTCTGTCGGATATCTCATATCCTAACCTCTACTCATCGCAATGCCTACCATATATGTGTGACCCTCTAGGCCTAATATCGAGCTGGCCGTGAGTCATACCTGTCAGAACTCCTTCTAACTCAATGAATTATTATCTCTGTAATAATTCACTTGACTCATCGACTACGGACGTACTAGGCCACTACGCCATAGTCCCCAGACGATACAAGGGAATCCAATCCATTGGACCTGTCTGTCCTCAGTTACCGTGTACCTATAGTCCCTCATCCATCTAATATCCTAGAGACCATATATCGAGCATGGTGCTGTCAGACCCATACGGTTTCTACTCGAATCTCGCTCTAATCGGATTCTCCCGGAGAACTCTTTCTCTCTCAACTCGAATGACCTTGGCCAGGGATTTGTCTGAGCAATAACACATGGGATATTCCTCTCATGACACCGAGAGTGGATGATCCTCTATCGACACTCAATAGCCCTCGTAAGGTCGACTACCACTCCCAATGACCAGCTGTACTAGATCTGGGATAGCCAAACCTATAAGTCTGGTATCAAAGAGTAGAGCACTCATACAGGACATCCTTGGTGTCTCAAGTCTAAGGACCAGATACACCACTAGGACTATGGAATCGATGTTTGACAATAAGGCATCATAAACCATCCAGCATTCCGTAAGCGGATCAATCAGTGAACTCATTCTCCAATGAGCACATGTACTGTATCCCTAGTGTCCCTACATGAGCAGCTATGAGACCAGTTGCATCCATCATATGGACGGGTATACAGCACACTAGTCTATTCGGTTATCACGATGTCCCTCTCAAGTAACCTATGACCGGGATTATTTAGGATATGTGTTTAAAGGTGAATCGATCTCTTTATCGTGACCTCATCACGATCCGATTCCCATTGCACAAATCTAAGGATATCACAATATATATATGCATATATGCAATAGTTATAAAGTGATATACGCCAAAATATAATAAGAAAAAAGATTCTGTATCAAGTCACACGTGTCATCACTCACGTGATTGGCTTGCTGGGCACCTATGACTAGCATAAACACCCTGTTTATGTTTTGTCCGTGACATTCTCCCCCACTTATTCCTTTGACGTCCTCGTCGAAGCCTTTGCTGACACTACAACTCCTTGCCTTTGCTGAGTCTTCAATCTTCTACTCCAACTACAATGTGTCTCTTGGCTCCCAACTGCTCTCCGCTACTATTGTTGAGTAGTCGAACCTTTGATCCACCTTGCTGTTTCAATTTGTCAATGACTCTAACTCTAGTGTGGGGTTGGCTGAGTTGTGTTGATCCCTGTTGGTTCCTATAGTTCCTTCATATAAAGAAAAATACCATCCTTACTATGCGCTAGTCTCTCAAATGCCTCATGCTGCTTGTATTGGGTGGATGCTTGTTGGAGCTTTAACGAGCATCGCCTCGCATACTTTTGAAGTTTTTGGGTCCTTCCTCTACAAAATTTGCTCATTGACTCTTTTTTCACTTAGTTATCACTTCCAAGTAGGTTCGCATCACTTCCGCTTTCGATTGGCATTCTGTTAGGAAATGAAGCAGACAATCTACTCTCAATAGCACTAATCATCATTGGTGAGGATTTGACAACTATTATCTTCCATTATCTTCGAATGGTCTTTGAACATATGTAGAGTTCCTTTGCTAAGATAGCTAAGAGAATTGGGGTACTCGGTTTTGCCCATTCTCTTAAGAGTTGAGAAGGCAAATATTACTTGACTTCACCCACCTCCTCGAGTGTTGTACTTCATGCATCGGGCTGGTTACTAGCCTTTGCCTGCTCTTTGCTCACACTTCTGAAGCACTTGAAGTGTTTGTACTCCTTGTGTTTAGTTAGCTACTGTGATTCACCTTCTCAATGCCACGGAACTTCTAGAATGTAGGAAGTTTTCACCCTAACTTGGAGTAAGTCTTTAATAGTTTTGTTTGCGTTTGGGATTGTACCGTCTTCTCCATCAACCCTGCCGCCTACTCCACAGAATAGCAAGGGTATAGCACTGCGTACTACCTGCTTCATTCCTTAGTAGTGTACTCTTGCATGACTCGAAGTCCTTCACTTTTAGCTATCTTGATGAGAAGCTCGTTGACACCGGTCTTACGAAGTTTGTTAGCATTTGCCTTTCAACCTTGTCTTCATACTTGGAGTTTGCCTCCACATGCTCCACCTCCTCAACCACTTTCATGACTAAGCACTCTCCCTCTATGAGAGCAAGGGATCGATGACTTCACGGAAGTCTCGCATCTGTGCTACCATAGCGCTACCATGCCCATGGCCCTACTATCCATCGCCTCATATTTGCATCCCTTTCTTATGATCGGTAGATCTACATCTGTGGCACTATGGCACTCCTCCGAGTCTATCTCAATTCTAACCAATGTTCAGTTTTGGGTAGCTAAGTCCCTCGGGACTCGTCATCGCTTCCTCGTCCCTTTCGACCCCCTACTCCAACACCTATGTGTTCTCCGAGCAGTTCCCCTTGGTCGATGGAAAGATAGACTGTAACTCTTGCGCATGGCCTCTGCTATCATATTGCAGGTTTCACATCGATTCTATTCTCCTTAGCTTCCTTGGTAGCAACGTTCACTTACTCGGCATTGTCCTTTGACTTACTAGGCTCCCTTAAGCAAATATGAGCTCTGGAGTAGTCCAACTCTCCTGCCACTTTGATCATTCTTCTGCATAATTCGATGCAAAATTCATATGATGCAAAATTCGATGCACGCATGGAAGACCCACCTCTACGGTACCATGGCTTTCACTCTTGAATCCATAGCCCTTCTTGTTGTCGTGTTGTTCACCAAAGTGAAGCTCCTAGCAGCTCCCGATCATACCTCTGTATGATTCAATCCCTCACAGGAACTATATCGTGTGTATCGCATTGCCACAAACTGTTCTACCACAATCCGATGTACCATGTCGCCTCCTGGTGACATCTCCATTGCATTCTGATCCTTGTGGGATGAACTCGAATTGTGATCCCTTTATGTGTGGCCTCTGCCAAGATATCGCAAAGCCTTTTCTACCTTCATTTGTGTTCACTCATTTGTCAATCGACCTTCGTCCATCCGCTCTTGAGTCACACCTAAACAAAGCACCGCTTTAGGATAATTCATCGTCTAGTAGCTCTCGAAGTCCACCGACTTTGCTGAAATTGGTGCACCATTGTCTAGATCCTAGGCCTCTACTCCTACTAGCACAATTTCTGTTGTGCACCGCATCTTTCATGGTAACTTGAATGGTAGCACTATGGCATATTCTTCAAGAGTACATGCCTCTACGTCCTCTACGTCCTCTTGTCCTATGCCAAGGCCTTTTGAACAACTTCGCTTACGCAAGTTGAGTCACTTTAGTTACTCCATCAAATGCTTCTCTAAGGTAAGGTGCATGTGCCTCGAAGCTCCCTTCATCTTTGGCACCATGCAAGATGAGCCCGCTCCATCAGAAAGAGAGACCCATGGAACGACATGCACCCACTCTTGCCTCTGCAAGAGTTCATGTCCTTGACCTCTTTCCAAGGAAAGCTCTGTACATCCGCTCCATATTCTATCTTCTATGTCAGCTCCCTTCATGTGGCTTGGGTACTTCGCCAGGTTCCACCAAAGTTGCTCCGCTCCTCAATTTGCATTGAGTTGATGATGGTCCGCATGCCCACCATTCCACGAGTCAGCCCTCCATTGAGTCCATCTCCATATCGACTCTAAGTATGCCTTCATTTGCGTTGCCTTGGATCACTCCCCCACTTAATCTCGCAATGCATTCCCCCCAATACATTATCTCAAGCGAGATCATGCGACGACTCCTCGCCGCTCGCTCGGTTCATTGAGCTTTCGTGAAGTTGTTTTTGAGGTACTCCTCAACATGTGCGGTCCGTTGCACATGGTTCTCCCTCTAAGAGCTAGGACTTATCCCTCCTGGATATCTATCCCATTGGAGCAGCTTCTCTTTTTGCTTCCTTCTATGAAAGTTTTGGAGACCTCCATCCCTTTGGACTACTCCACCTTACTGAACAAACTGTGCATTGTTCTATCTCTCGCAAACGTACTTGCTAGATTGTGACTCCACATTAATACAGTCCCCGCTACACCCCTCAAGGCCTAGCAACATGTTAAACTCACTGCATACTTCAGCCTCTTATGGACATAACCTTCTCATGCTGAAGAGAAAGTTTCAATGCTCTATGGCACCGAGTTTTGGTCGCCTTGGGATGGCCATGAACACTCCATCATTCGCATATAAGCCTTTGTATGAGTACCGAATTTTTCGAGTTAGCAATTCCCCTCACCTCTATGAGGTTTACACAACTCTTTCGATCACTGAACAATCCATTCCACCTTGCATGGTCTCATCCTTTACCAAGCGCCTCGCTTGCCTTGAGCACCATCAAGTATGGTTGCTAACGTTGAGCCGTAGCTCAAACTCAGTCATCCCAACCTTTATGCATTATGCGTTCTTCCCAGGTTGCTTGTCCTCGTGGTCCCTCTTGTGTGAAGGGTTGACCATTCCTCTAAATGCCTATCTCATATGCCTACTCCTCTGAGCGACTCCTTTTCCCTATATCTTCATGCCCGCTTTCCCCAAAATGATCGCGCATGTTGGCTGCCCTCAATGCAGCCCCGCTAGGTCCCCCACGTTTGCATGTCAAGTGTTTCTATGAGTGCTTGTCCCGCTCTGATACCATCTACATAGACTTAGCTGGTTTTGCCTAAGTCGTGCGGCACCCTTGCATATCCATCTACAAAGGTTAGCCTCCCTAAAACCTCTCATGGTCCCTTAGGACCTAGAAAAGAGAAAACAGGTTAGAGAAAGCGCCTCACTCGAGATCCACAAGCAAACATTTTGGAAAACACTTAATAGCCAATGTAATTTACAAATAGACTTTATAAGCTCTAAACGATTGCACAACAAAGGATCCAAAATGGTCCACTACAAACCGAATTTCTCTCACAAGTGTCCACATGACACAATCTTTGTTTACAAGCCTAAAATGGCCATTAAACCCAATTAAAATTGGGTTGTTACGCCTTCGACCATCCCTCTACGAGCTGTGCAATGCATGAACAAACCAAAAGACACGGGCATACACAAGTATTACATTAAACACCTTGTTTACAGGTTTCTCCATGACAGTGTGGATAACAAGAAGGGGATGCCCCTTCTTGTTTACGTGGTGCGTGCAACGAGGAGATTTGAGCAGCGATTTATGGAGTGTCTTCATAGCCCCTACCATGTGGATCACTGTTAGAGAGGATGACAGTTGACCTCCTTCATCAACACCCACAAATCTGTAGATTTTTAGGGATATACGATCTCCCTATGTAACACATCTTTCTTATACATGTAGTTTTCGATTTCGTGGATTTTTGTGTACCAATCTTCACACGATGATGAAACCTTCTTTTTTGTAGGAAATTTTAGGATTTTTATTTTTTCTTCTTCTACTATGTATATGATGTCACCCCAGATTTCCTAATAATCTTCTTCTTGAAGATCCACTTGTAACAAATTGGCACGATACCCCTAATTGTTAGGATCAAGAGCACTAAGAGGGGGGGGTGAATTAGTACAGCGGAAAACTTTCGACGATTAAAACTGTGTTCGTACATTGAAATCCGATTTCAATGTAAAAGTTGTTTCGTGCAGATAATAACTTTGAAAGCTTACGGAAACGTATTTGAAGTAAAGTAAGGAAGGCAGTTTGCAGTTAAGATAAATAGCAGAAAGGAAATACAAACCATATTTTAGAGTGGTTCGGTCAAACGTGACCTACATCCACTTTCGGATTCCTCCTCCGACGAGGTCACCGACGTCCATTAGAGGCCTTCCTTCAATAGGCGAAGGCCAACCACCCTTTTACAGTTTCACTCCTTTTGACGGGCTTAGGAGACAACCCTTACAGAATTTCTCTACTCTCTTAAAAGATCAAAACTTGGAAGAAAAAAGGGATCAGAACTTCTAGACTTTATAACACTTTTGAGCTCTAAAATCACAAAGAAAGATCAAGCTTTCGGTGGTTTAGGTTACCCTTTCATTGCTAAAAGGGTGGGGTATTTATAAGCCCCAAACTAGTTTGAATTCCGAGCTCAAAACTGTCATCTCCCGGAATTCCGACGTTTGGCGGTTGCACCGCCTGGCAGAGCTCGGAGACTGAGCCTTTGGGTGGTGCCACCTCCTGTCAGGGGTGGTTGCACCGCTTGGCAGAGCTCGGAGATTGAGCCTCTAGGCGGTGCCACCGCCTGATAGGGGCAGTTGCACCGCCCAATCTCGCTCGGAGACTGAGTCCAGGCGGTGCCACCGCCTAACTGGGGCGGTTACACCACCCAGTCTCGCTCGGAGAATGAACCCAGGCGGTGCCACCGCTTGACTGGGACGGTTGCACCGCTTGGTAGAGCTCAGAGACCGAGCTCAGGCGGTTCTACCGCCTGTCAAGGGTGGTTGCACCGCCTAGTCTTGCTCGGAGACTGAGCTCTGGGCGGTGCCACCGCCGACCCAAGCAGTGCCACCGCTGGCCAAGAAATCTGGGTCCGAATAGGCTGATACATTCAACCCAATTTGGGTCTGTCATGGGCCCAATTGCCCCAAGATTAAGTTAATGGGATCACCTCCCATTTCTAACTTAATCATAGTGCTAACTACGATATTTCTTAAGACATTTCTGTAACTTACTCCGGTGCGTCAATCGCTTCTTCTTGTGAGCTTCCAGCGAACTTCCGTCGATCATCCGATGAACCCTCGGTGATGCTCCTGCGGACTTCCGACAAACTCCTGGACTTGCGACGATCCACTTGGTGAGTTCCGATGAGCTTCTTTTGGCAAGCACCTGGACTTCTCGGAGAACCTTCGACGACCGTCCGGACTTCCGTCGAACTCTCGAACTCCCAACATTATCATAGTCTTAACTCCGGTGCAACTCCTACTGCATGTCTTACATCCATCGTAGTTAATCATGCACATGTAAAACAAAATTTCGATCGAGACAATTAATCCTAAGCAATTAACCAAGTTGTCCGACATGTCATTGGTCCCTCGACGCTTCATTTGATTCTTCGGTGCATCGCCCTCACCTGCAGCCTATTACCCAATCGACCAGTTGACTCCGTAACTCCGATATCCATGGTGCAATACCCGCTCTTCTTGGCCCGATGCCCGAGTCCATGACCCGAAGCCTTTTGTCGATACGTCGAACGATCCACAGGTCCGACGTCCAATCTTTTGACATGTTCCTCTGGCATAACATAATTTTTCCTGCTTTAATTGTCTCATCCTGATCGAAGCATCCTGCGTCACTCAAAACGTAAATTAAATCATAAACATATATCAAGTGGTTTCATCATCAAAATACGAGATTTAATACCAATAATCGAGACAGATGATCTACTCTCGAATTCCATCTTACAAATACATTTACAAAAACTTATGACTATACAATCAACATATCAATAATATAACAAGAAAAGCTTATACATTATATAATCTACATATCAATCTCATTATCATAATCTTGTGAAATATCTTTTTTTTAAAATCATTCTAATATAAAAATTGAGTAAATAAATTAAAAGATTCGGAGAAGAAGCAAAGGCCATAAAGTGTCTTTTCAAAAGAAGATAGTCAATAATCTTTCACAATATCATCTCCCATTAAATATATTCACTTTAAGAATGACATGAAATACCAAAAATTTAAAATCAGATAAAATGCTTTACAAAATAAATCTAAAGACTTAATATACTCGATTACCAAGTTAGTGAAGTTTTTACGAACATGAAGGATCTAGTGTTCACAACGAAAAGTACCAAAGGTGATCGATCTTCCTCCCTAAAACATCTTCAAGTCGAGCAACGAGAACCAAGAGGAAAAATAAGACAACAGCGTACGGCTACATTTTATTTGTTTGGTCCCTGCGATTGATAAAAAAAACATGATAATAGATATAAATTAATACAATATTTATCAAAATGGTATCTATTATTCACATATAACAACAGTTTTCTAAAACTGCAACCGTATTTGTGTAGTTTAAAATCACTATTGTTGTAGTGAATAAATAGTTAAAATAAATCAAATTTTATGTTCCGATCATCATTTCATGCATACCATCCCTTAGTTGCACAATTTATTTCTACAATTATCATAATATTCTTCAGGATCCAATACATTTAGGAAAATCATCGATTGAAATATCAAAATTTACTTTTATACATGAAAATAATAATGTGTTACATGTATGGATCTATAAAAGGGCCATTTATTTTGACCCATTCAACCGGCCAACAGGAATCTGACATGCATCGATCACTTAAAACCAACAGTAATAAATCAGTTCTTCATGTAATTGATCATCATTAACGCCACTTCGATCGTCATTGGACCTGTCTCGTAACCTTAATGAATTCATCTGCACACCTTAATGCTAACTATTGCGATGACTGTCCACGTGTCATCTCAGATATCATTGTCTAACAATAAATAGATAAACAAGTTACAGAAGAATTGATTGTTATTAACATATTTCCCTTCCTTTTATACATGTTACAAGGAAGAATTTTCCTCAACAGGTTAGAGGATTTCCCTCAATAGAGTAGACAGATTTCCTCATAGGGAAATCTCATCTACTTATCAATCATTTACTAGGCTTTGACAAACCGTATAACAGTTAGGGTAATGCAGTAGAAATTATAAAGGACACTAATCAATCTAAAACTTTTTTATATTATGGTATTCTCAATCTCCCTGTTTACTGAGATCTAAGTCACATATGACAAATGATATCTTAATCTAATATAATAGGACTTAATTACATTCAAATTTCTAACTCTTAACTGATTCTTATTAAAACCGACTTTGATTTATTTCTCAACAAGTCAATTATTTCAAGTCGAAAAGATCGTCTTAACGTGATGGCTTCATCAAGACAGTAACTACAAGTTAACAGATTACTTACAATATAGAAGACACATTACCATGAAATAACCTTCGGGTTATTTACCAACTATAAAAACAGATAACACTTTAGTCGCCTCCCAAGGACTCTTTTAATGAATTTTGTTTCTATTATTGATAAAATAATAAAAAATCAATTACATGAGAATGATCATAAGCATTATATAGTGAATATTAGAACTCAAGAATTGCCACTTGGATACTATTTTAGAAAATAAATCATAAAATTTTAATTATTAGAAAGAGCCCAAAATTGGCTGATTACTAGCTTAATTTTCATTACTGACTCATGATATAATAGTTTGTGGAGGATATCAAAATAAATTTGAGCAAAGTTTTATCATATAGAATGAAAATCAACATCTAAAACTTTACATTTGGATAATGTTATATTTGATCTACTGTCCATTACCAATTATGAAGATACGAATGATATGCTGGGCTGATAAGCCATATTCAGCCCATGTGGGCTAGGGCTGCCTACAGCTTACACCCCCTCTTAACCTAACCCTAATTAAAATTAGGGGAGTGTGATGGTTGTATTTTAGAAGCAGAAAAAGGCTATAAAAAGGTAGCAACGAGGCAGATCTTTATAGCCACGGGATTCCAAAGAGAAGAAGGAGAATAAGACAGAAAAGGAAGAGAAAGAAAGGGAAGAAGACAAGGACAACGAAGAGAGATTGTTCTCAATCATCTAGTAGTGTTTTCATCTCAAGTTAGATCAAATCTACAGTAGACTCTTGCTGTGATTACTTGGGGAGGTGTTAGATATTGTGGGTAGTGACGTGATCCTTGTATCCCAGTTATTCTCTTATGGTTGTTGTTAGGGTTTTGGGCAAGAGATTGAGATTTGTATATTAATTATTCTCATAGTGGATTATCTCTAGTTTGCCCCGTGGTTTTTACCCTTCACATTAAAGGGGTTTTCCACGTATATTTTGGTGTTCTGTTTGATTGTGTTTCCATTTTATTCTGCTGTGTATTATGGTCTTCTAGTATTTGTTCATATACAAAGGTTATTCCTCTTTATATCCTCATCAACTAGTATCAGAGCGGGGTTTTGGTGATTTAATTTTTGTATTTGAACATGGAGGCCAGTAATATTTCTCGCATGATTAGTTTGAATGGAAATAATTGGATGATATGGAAACCAAGAATGAAAGATCTCTTGTATTACAAAGATTTGTATGGACCTTTACAAGGGGATAGTGCAAAACCTACAACTATGACAGATGATGAGTGGAAGAGGTTAGATCGAAAAACAATTGGGTTTATTAGACAATGGCTTGATGATAGTGTCTTTCACCATGTTTCTACTGAAATTTCTGCATATTCTCTTTGGAAAAAATTAGAAAGTCTCTATGAAAGAAAAACAGTTGGCAACAAAGCTTTTTTGATCAGAAAACTTGTGAACCTAAAATATAGAGAGGGTGCTTCTATTGCTGAGCATTTGAATGAAATGCAGAGTATTACTAACCAGTTATCCTCTATGAAAATGTCTCTTGATGATGAGTTGCAGGCATTGTTACTTCTCAGTTCATTACTAGAAAGTTGGGAGACATTGGTGGTTTCCCTTAGTAATTCTACGCCAGATGGTATTGTCACTATGAGTCAAGTAACAAGCAGTTTGTTGAATGAGGAGTTGAGAAGAAAGAGTTCGGCAACATCTCAGAATGATTCACAGGCACTTATCTTAGAGAACAGAGGAAGATCAAAGTCTAGAAGCAGTTCACGTATGGGTAGGAGCAAGTCAAGATCAAGAAAATATATTGTTTGCTATAACTGTGGTGAGAAAGGACATTACAAGAACCACTATAAGCAACCTAAGAAGAACAAGAAAAAGGGAAAAGAAGTGGAGTCTACAGAGTCAAAGGATAATACTACAACTATAGTGTAGGGTGGTGATTATTTGATTTTGTCTCCTTCTGATGATATTTTTTCTTGTGTGTGTCAGGATCTTGAGTGGGTGATTGACACAGGTGCTTCTTATCATGCTACACCTCGGAGAGAGTTTTTTGCTACATACAGGTCTGGAAACTTTGGTGTTGTCAAGATGGGCAACTATGGCACAGCAGACATCATTGGCATGGGTGATATCCATTTAAAGACCAACCTTGGCTGCAAGTTGGTACTTAAGGATGTGAGGCATGTGATTGACTTGAGGCTGAATTTAATTTCAGTTGGAAGATTAGATGATGAAGACTATGAAAGCAGATTTCACAAAGGGCAATGGAAGCTCAGTAAGGGTTCTCTTGTTATAGCTAGTGGAAAGAAATGTCATACTTTGTACAGGTTGTAGGCTAAAGCTTATGATGAGCAGTTAAATGCTACAGAGAAAGACTTTAGTATGGAGTTGTGGCATAGGCGATTGGGACACATGAGTGAGAAGGGGCTGCAAGCTCTTTCCAAGAGAGAGGTATCACCATATCTCAGAGGTATACATCTGAACCATTGTATTGATTGTTTGGCTGGTAAACAACATAGAGTTTCATTTGCTAGTGTTGCTTTGTCTAGAAAAATGCATGTCTTAGACCATGTTTATACAGATGTATGTGGTCCTTTGAGGACAAAAACTCCTGGTGGATCTGTTGATGTTCTTGGTATAAGTGGTGCACTTTATTTTGTCACTTTTATAGATGATTTTTCTAGGAAAGTTTGGGCTTATGCTTTGAAGACCAAAGATCAGGTTATTAATGTCTTTAAAGAGTTTCATGCTAGGGTTGAAAGGGAGACAGAAATGAAATTGAAATGCATAAGATCAGATAATGGTGGTGAGTATACGGGATTGTTTAATGACTATTGCAGGTCACATGGGATCCAACATGAGATGACAGTTCCTGGTACACCTCAGCATAATGCAATTGCAGAGAGAATGAACTGCACCATTATGGAAAAGATCAGATGTATGCTTTCACAGGCCAAGCTACCCAAAAGGTTTTGGGATGAGGCTTTGAGGACTACAGTTGATGTGATCAACTTATCACCATGTACAGCCCTAGATGGTGATGTTGCAGAGCATGTATGGTCAGGGAAAGATGTTTCCTGCAGGCATTTGAGAGTGTTTGGTTGTCGTGCATTTGCACATGTTCTAGATAATGAGAGGTCCAAGCTGGATGGTAAGTCTAAAGAATGTATTTTTCTTGGTTACTCACATGATCAGTTTGGTTACAAGCTTTAGGATCCAGAAAAGCAGAAGGTATTCAGGAGCACAGATATGGTCTTCTTTGAGGATCAAACCTTTGAGGATTTGAAGAAGAATGCACCAGCCAAGACTTCTGCAGAAGGATTAGCAGATTGTGACCCAGTTATTCCTCCAGTATATCAGGGTGATGGGGGAGATGTGCAGGAAAATAGTGTAGAGCCTGATGTTGATTTACCTGCAAGACATGTTGAGCAAGAAGAAGTAGGAGAGCGAGTTCCCGCAGAACCTCAGTTGAGAAGATCTTCTAGACAACGTCAACCTTCCAGAAGATACTCTACAGATGAGTATGTGATGCTTACTGATGCAGGTGAACCAGAGAGTTACCAGGAAGCAGTTGAGAGTGAGCAGAAAGAGAAGTGGTTAGTAGCTATGCAGGAAGAGATGGATGCTCTTCAGAAGAACCACACTTATGATTTGGTGCTGCTACCAAATGGAATGAAGGCCTTGAAGAACAAGTGGGTTTTTAGGTTGAAGACTCAAGAATATTGTTCTCAACCAAAGTACAAAGCTAGATTGGTTGTGAAAGACTTTGGTCAAAAGAAAGGTATTGACTTTGAAGAGATATTTTCTCCTGTTGTTAAAATGTCTTCTATTCGTGTTGCTCTTGGTATTGCTGCTAGCCAGGACTTGGAGGTTGAGCAGTTAGATGTGAAGACAGCTTTACTTCATGGTGATTTGGAGGAGGAAATTTATATGTAGCAACCAGAAGGCTTCAAAGTCAAAGGTAAAGATAATTTTGTCTACAAGTTGAAGAAGAGCTTGTATGGGCTAAAGCAAGCTCGAAGACAGTGGTACAGAAAGTTTGATTCATTTATGACAGAAAATGGATACAAAAGAACGGCTTCAGATCATTGTGTGTACATCAAATGGTTTGGTGAGGATTTTATTATTCTCTTACTTTATGTTGATGACATGCTTATTCTTGGGAAAGATATGTCTAAAATTGACAGGTTGAAGAAGGAACTGAGTGAGTCTTTTGCAATGAAGGACATGGGGCCAGCAAAGCAAATACTAGGCATGCAGATTTCTCGTGACAGGAAAAACAAGAAGATTTGGTTGTCACAGAAGAAATACATTGAGAAGGTATTGGAAAGATTCAGTATGAGCAATACAAAACCAGTTGGTTCTCCTCTTGCAGGTCACTTCAAGTTGTGCTCAGAATAGAGTTCGTCAAGTGATGAGGAGAAGGAGAAAATGCAAAAGGTTCCTTATGCTTCAGCAGTTGGAAGTTTAATGTATGCAATGGTATGTACGAGGCTAGACATCGCATATGCAGTGGGTGTTACTAGCAGATTTCTTGTAAATCCAGGCAAAGAGCACTGGGCAGCAGTGAAGTGGATTTTTAGATATCTCAGAGGGAGCTCTAAGGTTTGTTTAAGCTTTGGAGGTAGACCACCTATGTTGACAGGTTACACAGATGCAGATATGGCAAGAGATATAGATACAAGGAAGTCCACTTCATGTTATGTATTTACTTTTGCAGGGGGAGCTGTGTCATGGCAATCCAGGTTACAAAGGTGTATTGCTCTCTCCACCATAGAAGCAGAATATATTGCTGCTACAGAGGTATGCAAAGAAATGTTATGGATGAAAGAATTCTTACAAGAATTGGGGCTGAAACAGGAAAATTATGTGGTGCATTGTGACAACCAGAGTGCCATCCATTTGTGTAAGAACCCAATGTTTCATTCCAAGTCAAAGCATATAGATGTCAGATACTACTGGATTCGAAATGTATTTGAAGAGAAGCAGTTGCAGCTTCAGAAAATTCATACAGATGACAACGGAGCAGACATGTTGACGAAGACCTTACCAAAAGAAAGACAGGAGATATGCCGACAGTTGGTCGGCATGGCTTCACATTGAGGAGTCATGGGACAGCCTCCCTTATGGGCTGAAGGGGGAGGTTGTTGGGCTGATAGTCCATATTCAGCCCATGTAGGTTAGGGCAGCCCACAGCCCACACCCCCTCTTAACCTAACCCTAATTAAGATTAGGGGGGTGTGGTGGCTGCGTTTTAGAAGCAGAAAAATACTATAAAAAGGCAGCAAAGAGGCAGATCTTTATAGCCATGGGATTCTAAAGAGAAGAAGGAGAATAAGGCAGAAAAGGAAGAGAAAGAAAGGGAAGAAGACAAGGACAACGCAGAGAGATTGTTCTCAATCATTTAGCAATGTTCTCATCTCAGGTTAGATCAAATCTACAGTAGACTCTTGCTGTGATTACTTAGGGAGATTTTAGATATTGTGGGCAGTGACGTGATCCTTGTATCCTAGTTATTCTCTTGTGGTTGTTGTTAGGGTTTTGGGCAAGAGATTGAGATTTGTATATTCATTATTCTCATAGTGGATTATCTCTAGTTTGCCCCGTGGTTTTTACCCTTCACATTGAAGGGGTTTTCCACGTATATCTTGGTGTTATGTTTGATTGTGTTTCCATTTTATTCTGCTGCGTATTATGGTCTTCTAGTATTTGTTCATATACAAAGTTTATTTCTCTTTATATCCCCATCATGATTTGTCATAAATAGAGTTATAATAGTTTATTCATCGTCCAATAATTGAGATAAAAAATTTTACTTCCATTGTTACGAAAATAATAAAGAAGTATTATTTATCATGGTAAGTATAACCTGTTTAAGATTTCAACACAGGTGTTTTCACTCTAATTTCATCTTAAAGATATAATTGTGTGACCACTAATCTCAAAAAGCTTAAAAGTTGTTGGGAGATGACCCAACATATATACTTTAACATCTATTCTTATGACCAAATGGATTAGGCTTGACGTCTGAATAAAACCTGAGTATATGATGTAAGTCAAAATAGATAATAGATATTGTATGAATATTTTTAATTAAATGTTAGGATTCAAACTCATGTTGATACCATCGTAAAAATATGATTAGATGATAAAAGACCCTAAATACTTAAAAGCTAATACAACTAACGAATATTTAGATATTCTATCAACAAGGGATGTTTTCGAAAAAAAAAAACAGAGAAATTATTCCAAGAAAATCAGTCACTTTATTTGTTTTATTAATAAGAGAAGTGGATAATCTGATTGTAACTTTAGTCTACGAAGATAAAACAGGAACAGCAGAGATAAAAGGACTTTCCTACTCGTTCTTTTTTATGTCAATCTCTTGGTCGAATCAATCAAGTCCGTCCAATCCGGACACCCATTATCCGTCGTGCCTATTTGGTTTTTGTCCCACCATTATTGGATTGCTATAAGCATGAGGTGTCACCGTTCGAATACATCCGATACAAACACACGTGGCAATTTGGATTTGGTCCCTGCCATCATTGAATTCCTACAATCATGACGGTGTGACCGCTCCAGCATATCATTTCTAATTTTCAGACAAGGACCTGGGCAACAGAAGCCCGAAAAGGAAAGCAAGAGATCAAATATAACTAATTTAACCATGAGGATTTTATGCTGCATACTTAAGGCAGCTCACTCTATTAGCTTCCTCCGTCTTGACATATATGAGAAATTTTATTATTTTATTATTTTATTATTATAATATTTCCCACTTATAATGATAAAAAAGGAGCCCAGCAAATTGAATAAGCATATATTTAACATCAATGAAACCTGTACATAATAGTAGAGTAGGCGAGCGTATCACTTTGGTTCCATTTGACTTACAAAAATTCTCAAAACCATATTCAAATTTATTTAGTTTAATATTTTTAAACCTGAACCAGACTTAATCAAACCATCATAAAAAAATTGAACCGAAGTTCATTATGATTTTTTATTTTACTTTTAAAACATTTTATATCTCAAATGTGCCAAATGATAAGTAATTGTAACACACATCAGATTAATAATTAATGAATAGCAGAACCAAACTTTCACGGTCACAAAGAAAACCGATTCTTTTTTTTGGTTCAGTTTATTTACATATAGGATCCTCCAATCGTTTTCTTGAGGGAAGAATACCTTTGTAAGCATGAGAAGAAGATCGAGGTAAATATTTCCTAATGACCTTGTTTGTTTGTCGTGTTGCAATAGTGTTCATGTTTTGGTGGAGGTTGTCGAGGGAGAAGACCAATTGCAAAGATGGCCTTTCATTTCTTCCTCTCTCTCTCTATATATATGGCAGTTGCAAGAGACTAATACCACACCACAAGTTGGAGATTCGGTATACGATGGGGTCGTTCCTTGAAGAGTTTGGAGCGAAGGAGTTATGGCAGGCTCACGACCGTATATTTAAGCACGCGCTGAGCTATATCAGATCCATGTGTCTCAAATGTGCTATAGAGCTGGGCATAGCAGACATCATCCACAGCCATGGCAAACCCATCACTCTCTCCCAGCTGGAGACTGAGCTACGAATTCCCCCCGCAAGAAGCGCCTGCTTCCGGCGGCTCATGCGCCTGCTGGTCCACTTGGAATACTTTTCTCAGATCTCGGAATCCGAGAACGAGAAGACTTTGTTCGGCCTCACTGCAATGTCTGCCCTCATCATGAAGGAGAAGGTGGAGGGTCTTTCCCCGTTGTTTCTCTTTATAATGGACCAAGCATTTCTGTCTCCCTGGCAAAGTGTTGGCAGATGGCTTAAGGGGGACGAAGCCCGCACCCCTTTTGGGGTCGCACATGGAAAGGATATATTTGACGTCACCAAACAAAACCCAGAGTTCAACAGCTTGTTGCAAGCGGGAATGGCCAGCGACGCTCGGCTCGTGGTGCAAGTACTGACCAGGGAGTGCGGCGACGTCTTCCAGGGTCTGCGGTCGTTGGTGGACGTCGGAGGGGGGACGGGAACGATGGCCATGGCGATCGCCGAGGCCTATCCACAGCTCAAATGCACTGTGTTAGACCTCCCCCACGTGGTGGCTCCATTGGTAGGGAACAGCAAGGTGGAGGTGGTCGGAGGTGACATGTTCGAGAGCATACCTCCAGCGGACGCGGTGCTGCTCAAGGTAATCTGTTTTACCACTTACCTTCAACACTAAGAAATAGTGAACTCAGGTATTACTAATAATAAACTCAAGCGAATGAATGGGTCAACGCATACATATGCCCTGAGCCCACTGAATAGTATTAATTGAATTAAGTGTCACTGTCCTAAACGACAGGAGTCATTTGTTCTGAAGCGATAGATAAATGAAAAGGCTTTTGCACTCTTGAGGATATCTTTCAACTAAGTTTCTGAGGTTGATGTGGCAGTGGGTGTTACATGACTGGAGCGATGCGGAATGTGTGAGGATTCTGCAGAGATGCAAGGAGGCAATTCCTTCAAAAGAGGAGGGAGGCAAAGTAGTCATCGTTGAGATGGTTCTCAATGTCGATGACTCTCCTCCTGAACTAGCAGAAACGCAGCTTCTCTTTGACTTGCACATGATGGCTAACACTTCGGGCAAGCAAAGGAGTGAGGCCGAGTGGGGTAAACTCTTCAAAAGTGCAGGCTTTTCGGACTATACCTTAAAACCCTTGCTGAACTTACGTTCCGTCATTGAAGTCTACCATTGATTGGATATCGGCGATTGTGAACTATAAATGTTTATGTTTGCGATACTCTTACTTCAGTACTATCTTCTGATTCCATGTTATCTCTTGGTATTATTGTAATTTAAATGTCCTACTATCACTTGTATGATAGCTTGTATTTCAACTTGTCTCGTTTCGTTCAATTCTTCTGCTTAATCTACAAGTTTCAATAGCAGTTGAATTACTGGCACTAAATTCATTTACTTAATTAAAAAAAATAGATATAACTTTAAAAGATGTAAAAAAGTAAAAAAGGATTGATAGCTTGCATTGAGAAAATGGGAACAGAATCAGTCTTTTTAATATTTCGGGAGACCATGTACCAAATAAAGCTTTATATTACATTTTTGGAAATGTAATTTAAATCTTATATTTAAATCTTATATGATATTTAGATATAATTCATAAATTACTTAAATTTTATTGGTCATTTAGATAGCGTGAACATTAATATGACCCACATGATATTTAAATCTTATATGATATTTAAATATAATTCATAAATTACTTAAATTTTATTGGTCAATTGTAAGGAAATACTTTTTTAATAGTTATATCCATCTGTATCTATATCTAAAAAGATATAACTTTTTAATAATTCTTCAAGTGATTTTTTTTATTAAAACAAACATGTTGATAAAAACATTCTGACGTTCGTCGGAAGTTCCGTTAGAACCAACCTAGAAGTCCAGGGGCTTGCCAAAGAAGCTCGTCGAAACTCATCAAGAAGATCGTCGTAAAGTTTAAGAGCTTGCCAGGAGTCCGTTGGAATATTGCCTAGAGTTCGTCGGATGTTCGCCGAAAGTACGCCAGAAGCTCGCTAGAAGAGTAATTGACGCACCGGAATAAGAAATACTGTAATTATATCTTAATTATCATAATTAGAGTGTAAATTAAGTTAGGATTGAGAGGTAATCCCACTAACTTAATTAGGGGCCAACTGGCCCCTTAATAGGGCTGAATTGGGCTGAATTGATCAACCAATTCAACTCCTGAATTCTTGGTCGGCAATGGCACCGCTAGGGTTGGTAGTGGCACCGGTTGGAAAGCAGTGTCCTAGGATTTCTGGGCGGTGGTATCACCGGCAATAAATACTGCTAGCGATGGTACCACTAGAGCTTGGTCTCTTAGCTTTATCAGGTAATGGTACCGCCCAATAATGGTGGTGGTACTGCCAATACTCTGAAAATCTGGGATGAGATACTTTTTGGCTCCAATTTTGAAGTAATTGGGGCCTATAAAAACCTCACACTCTTTTGCATGAAAGGGCATGAAAGCTATTGACTTAATAGTGAGTTCTTGAGTCTTAAAGTGTTGTAAAAGTGAAGAGTTCTCCTCCATCTCTTAGCCTTGTAACCATCCAAGAAAGAGTGAGTGAGACTTATAAGAGTTATCTCCTAAACCCAGCAAAAGAAAAAAGAGCTGTAAAAGGTGGTTGGCCTTTGTCTATTGAAGGAAAGCCTTTAGTGGATATCGAAGACCTCATCGGAGGAGGAATCCGAAAGTGGATGTAGGTCACATTGACCGAACCACTATAAATTCTGGTTTGCTTTTTATTTGTGCAATTTATATTATTGCAAATCTCCTTAATCCTCTCTTGTAGTTTTACGAAAGTTTTCAAGTTCATACTCTCTCCGAAACGGATTGAATTGAAACAATTTTCGTCGGAATCAGTTTTAATCGACACGAACATTTTTCTGAAATAAAAAAAGTTTTCTGTTGCACTAATTCACCCACCTACTTAGTGCCGCTCTTGATCCTAACAATTGATATCAGCGCCAGGTTCACTCTCATTTGGTTTGAAACATAAGAGAGATAACAATTGCCGGCAACTAAGAGGGTCATTCAATTATACATCCGCCCATGTTTAATAGGATGAATTACACATATTGGAAGACTAGAATGAGGATCTTCCTAATTTTAATAGATTTTGAGCTATAGAACGTTGTCAAAAATAGTTTACAAAAGTCTTCTCTTCCATTAAACGATTAGAATAAGTTAGAAAAGAAGACTTTCAAATTAAATACCAAGGCTATAAATGCCTTGTTTTATGCATTAGATAAAAATGAGTTTAATCGAGTGTCGATTTGTGAAACAGCTTTTGAAAGTTGGCATATACTCGAAGTGACTCAGAAGGCATTAGCAGAATGAATGAGTCAAAAATTAATCTTTTGGTGCACACTTACGAAAGGAGTCAAAAATTAATCTTTTGGTGCACACTTACGAGTTATTTCGGATGAAACCGAGTGAGACCATTGGAGACATGTACACCCAATTTACGGATGTCATCAATGGTCTAAAAGGACTTGGTAATGGTTTCTCAGATTTTGAATTTGTTAATAAAATTTTAAGATCCCTTCCAAAGAGTTGGGACCCTAAAGTCACGGTCATTTAAGAGGCCAAAAATTTAAATAATTTTTCTCTCGAAGAACTAATTGGGTCACTAATGACCTATGAGATGACATGAAGAGCTTGAGGACACCTTTCCAAAAAATAGGAAGGATATGGCACTAAGAACCCAAGAAGACCACTTAAAAGAAAACTCAAGTGATGAGGACCTTGATGAAGATTTGGCACTCTTAACAAGGAAATTCAAAAAATTCATAAAAAAGAATAAATTTAAAAATGATACTAAAAATAAATTTGAACCCAAGAAAGATCAAGTAGTATGATATGAATACAAGAAGCCGAGACATTACAAGAGCGAATATTCCCTAGCCAAGAAGAGGCAACCAAAGAAGAAGATTCTCAAAGCAACATGGGATAACTCAAGTGCATCAGAAAAAGACGGGCCAACCAATATCGAGCAAGTTGCTCACTATACGCTAATGACTATCGAAGATGAGGTGAGTAGTTCATTTGATGCAAATTTATCCTTTGATGAACTATTAAATACTTTTTATGATTTATTTGATGAATATAAATTAATTAGTAAAAATATAAATTATTAAAAAAAGAGCATATTTCACTTGTTAGTGATTTCAATAGTTTAAAAGTTGAGCATCATGATAGTTTAGCTCTATGTACGAAATGTGATGAACTAGAAATACTTAGAAAGGAAAACTTGTTACTCAAAGAAACCTTAAAAAATTTTGAGGTTGGTAGCAAATCCTTGAATATGATCCTTGGCAACAAGGGTTATGTTCATAAAAAAGGCGGAATCAGATTTGTGAGTAGCTCTCACCAAAATCCAACCACCTTTTTTAAATGCCCTGCTCTACATGTTTCGCCTTGAAACAAATGCAACTTTTGTTACAAATTTGTGCATGTAGCTTATCATTGTCTATTCAAGAAATGTAGTCCACATAAATTGATTTGAGTTCCTAAAAAAATCTCAAATGACTCAATGCAATATGATAAGCTATGTAGATCTATTTTTGAAGCACCCAAGGTCAAATGAGTACCTAAAAATCATCATTTTTTTAGAAAAATATACCATCATAAGCTAGAAGTAAGAGATAGTACATTGATAGTGGATGCTCAAGGCATATGACCGAAGATCCATCTTAATTCTCTAAGCTTATTAGCATAGATGAAGGATATGTCACATTCGGAGATCAATAGCTTACTACCTTCTGCGCATTTACGATCGTGTTTCAAAATTCAGTATTTTCCGAATCGGCGTTTAGACGTAAATCAGTTTTATCGTACGAACATCATATTTCAGTTTACGCTTACATTCTAATTTCTATCATAACTGCAAACTACCTTCATAGACTTGCTTTAACTGCATCTTGCTTGATCACAAGTTAAAGTGATTTTCGAATCGGCTTTTCTACCAAAATCGCTCTTATCATACGAACGCAGTTTTAATCGTCGAAAGTTTTTCGCTACACTAATTCACCCCCACCCCCCCACCCCCCTCGTAGTGCTCTTGATCCTAACATGTATGTATATAAATATTTGTATATATATATATATATATATATATATATATATATATATATATATATATATATATATATATACATGTATACATATATATATATATATGTATACATGTATACATGTATACATATATATATATATGTATACATGTATACATGTATACATATATATGTATACATATATATGTATACATGTATACATGTATACATATATACATATGTATGTATATATACATACATATGTATATATGTATACATATATATATATACATACATATATATACATATATATATATATATATATATGTATGTATATGTATATATATATATATATTCCAATCATTGTATATCGATTCTTCTCGGCAAAGCTCCAGCAAATACTCGGCCATATCGGTATCCACATCTCCAGAACGATGAAATAAAAAGGATTGTAAAAGAGATACTCGAAACAGGAGTTATTCAGTTATGTTGCAGCCCTTACTCTTTACCGGTACTCCTCGTACGGAAGAAGGACGGAACATGACGAATGTGTGTTAATTACCAAGCTCTCAATGGCATAATCGTTATGGAAAAATATCCTATTCCAGTAGTAGATGAATTGATTGATGAATTAAGGGGAGCATGCATCTTCACAAAGCTGGACCTTTAATCCTGGTATTATCAAATACGAGTGTACGAAGAAGACATACCAAAAATCACCTTTCGAACACACAATGGCCACTATGAATTTTTGGTAATGCCCTTTCATCTCACCAATGCTCTCTCCACCTTCCAAGCCTTATGAATGATATTTTCTAAAATTATCTTCGTAAGTTTGTGCTGATTTTCTTCGACGATATCCTTATTTACGGCCCTTCTCTTGAAAGTCATTTTTAGCACTTACGATTTGTTTTGATGATTTTGTGAGAACATGTTCTTTTTGTCAAAAAAATCGAAGTGCAGCTTTCTTCTACAGAAGGTGGAATATCTTGGATATATCATATCAGAGGAAGGTGTTGTGGTGGACCCTTCCAAAATTGAAGCATTATAGAACTGGCCGACCCTAAGGAACATAAAATCGCTACGCAGTTTTCTCAGTTTAACAGGCTACTACCGTAAGTTCATGAAAAACTATGGAAAGATCAGTGCACCCCTTATTTCTTTGCTAAAAAAATATGCTTTCCAATGGTTGAACAAAGCCACCACCGCCTTCGACGGACATAAAGTCGTAATGACGACAACGCCCATACTAGCTATCCAACTTCGGCAAGACTTTTGTTATTGAAGTTGATGCCTTTGAAGTCGGAATTAGTGCTGTACTAATGCAAAATAGCTGTCCCCTCACTTATACTAGTAAGGCATTATCTCCTTCCCATCTCAAGATGACTATTTACGACAAGGAGATGCTCACGATTGTGCATGCGATGACCAAATGAAGATCGTACTAGATTAGGCGACGCTTTCAAATCAAGACCGACCATAAAAGCCTAAAATATTTCTTGGGGCAGAAAATAACTTCCCCTGAGTAGCAAAAATGGGTAATAAAGCTTCTTAGATATGATTATGAAATAACTTACAGAAAGGAGAAAGAGAATGTTGTTACAAATGCGCTTTTGCGGCTACCCGAGCAAGCTGAATTTTTGGCCATTTCACTTTCGACCAGCGACTTCCTTGAGGATATTAAGAGGGAATAACAAGAAGATCTGGGGACCAGTAAGATTATAAAAAATTTGGAAGAAGCACCAAGCTCCATGGCTCATTACAGTTGGGACTCAAAAGAATTACGCTATAAGGGACACACTGTGCTTGTGCCAAATTCTACTTGCATAAAGACCATCCTTCAAGAGATGCATTCCACACCTATGGCTAGGCACTCCAGGTACCTTAGAACCTATAAGATAATTAAGCAAAATTTTTATTAGGTAGGGATGAAAAATATTATTGCTAAATTTTTGACACAATGTGATATATATCAACGACATAAAGGCGAGACAATGACAAGTCCTAGAAAGCTACAACCTCTACCTATCCCGGACTCAATATAGACTAATATATCAATGGACTTCATTGAAGGGCTCCCCTCATCATAAGGAAAAGGTACAATTCTTATCGTGGTTGATCGCCTTACAAAGTATGCTCACTTTTGTGTTGTTCGTAATCCCTACACTACTTTTAGTATTGCTCAAATCTTTATGGAGAATTTTGTAAAATTACATAGGATGCTGAGATCTATTATAAGTGAGCATAATAGGGTCTTCAAAAGCATATTTTGGATAGAGTTATTCCAGATACAGGACACTAAATTAAAAATGAGTACGACGTATCACCCATAAACCGACGGCTAGACTAAAGTGGTGAACAGGTGCTTGGAGACATACCTCAAATGTTTCACTAGTGACCAGCCAAAAGAGTGGACTAAGTGGCTTCCCTGGGCCGAGTGGTAGTATAATACAACTTATCATTTATCTATAAAATATACTCCCTATGAGGATATGTATGGCCAACCTCCCCCTATGATCCCAAAATATGTGTTGGGCACCTCTAAAGTAGAACAAGTAGATAAAGAACTACAAGATAGAGACAAAATGTTGAAGTTGCTAAAAGATAATCTCACTGCAACTCAAACAAGGATGAAACAACAATATGATCAACACAAAGGCAAAAGAGAATTTTCAGTAGGAGATTGGGTCTTCCTACGGCTCTAACCATATAAGCAAACATCAATCCAAACCAGAGCATCTATGAAACTTTCACCTTGGTTTTATGGACCCTACCAAATTTTGGAGCGTATCGGAGCGGTAGCATACAGATTGGACTCACTTGCCAGCTCCCAAATCTATCCAATCTTCCATGTGTCATGTTTAACGCTCAAGTTGGGACAAAACGAGATAACCCAAAGCCATCTAGCAAATATGACTACCCAAGGAGAACTCTAGACCCAACCGAGTACCATTATTGATCGATGAATCGTGACTCAACGACGACGACCCACTACTGAAGTGCTAATACAATGGGCGAACTTACTAGCAGAAGATGCCACTTGGGAGAACTATGATGACTTAAAGATCAAATTCTCAGAATTCATAGAACATCAGCCTCGAGGACAAGGCTGATTTGAAGAGAGCGGGTCTATTAGGACTCTAGCTAGGAGAGTCCTAATTGAGTTTTATTGAAATGAGCATTCATGTAAAACCTACATAGCTGACCCCTATTAAAGAGGTGAAGAGGCTGGCTAAGGTTATGATTAGTTAGGAGGTTGTTTCTCAGAGAAGCATTAGGAGTTGGTTAGAAGTAGGAGTCTTGAGTAGGAGTCTTATTAGGAGTTGGCGTTTAGAAGCCCTATAAATATTCAAGTATTCATCCTCTTTTAGGAACAAATAGATGAATCTTTTTACAACCTTTGAGCAGCAACCTGAAGGAAGGAACTCCTATAGAGTTCGAAGGAGGTTGATCCCCTAAAGAGATCAATCCCAAGCTTAGAATCCGCAAGGGTTCTATAAAAAAAAGTACATCAGGAACATTTCAACTCTTAGGTCATGGACTTGTCTCTTGGTCTTCTAAGAAACAAAACTTAGTTGTATTATCTATAGCCAAAGTTGAGTATATAGCAACAGGTGCATGTTGTGTACAAGTTATATGGATGAAAAATACTTTAGAAGATTATGAAATTCACTTGAAAAACATCCCTATAAAATACGATAATACTAGTATAATATGTTAAATAAAAAATCTCATTCAACACTCTAGAACCAAACATATTGATATTAGGTATCATTTTATTAGAGATCATGTTAATAACCATGATATATCTTTAAAATTTATTGATACAAAACATCAATTAGCTTATATTTTTATAAAACCATTTAATGAGGAATAATTTAATTTTATTAGAAGAGAATTAGGCATGTTAAATCTTCCTAATGCATGAGTTCTTCTTATACATTTTTTGGATTTCTCTTTTTTAAATTGAGTTTTCTTTTAAATTGAGATCGTTTCCTTTATTCCTTCTTCTTGTAATTCACAAAAGAAGATATTTGATTCATGGATTTTTGGCATAATTGATCTTTTATGTGATGATCACTTCCATATGAATCTTTTCTCTTTCTATTTATGAAAGTAGAAAATTTATTCATGGACTTTTGGTATACTTGATCTTTTATGTAATGATCATTTCCATATGAATCCTTCCTCTTTCTATTTACGAAAGTAGAACTTTGATTCATGGACTTTCGGTGCTTATGACTTAATGTGATGAGTGAGTTCCTCCCTTCTTCTTCTTCTTACTTTTTTTATAACAAAGGGGAGAAAGAAACTTGCTAGCATCTCAAGAAATGAAAAAAAGCTACCTTGCACATCTCATAACCAAAAGTGCTTGCACATCTAAAGAGAAGTGCTAGCTTGTTCAATTCAAGAAGCAAAGTTACTATCTGACACATCTTAAAAAGCAATCATTTTACTCTCAAAAACCTAGCTTGCATGTTCTAAAGCGATATAAAACTTACATGGTCCAAATATTTGTTGATCATTTCTCCTTTTTGTTGATGATAAAGGGGGAGAAATGATGAATGATATCATGCCTAAAAAAATATTAATTTTGATATCATGTGATAAATGGTTAAAATTTTAATGTTTTAGTATCATATATGTTATTCCCAAGATGATATTAATTTTAGTATCATGAATGTTTTAGTATCATGTATGTTATGCCCAAAGTGATATTGATTTATTTTTGGTATCATACATGAAGTAACGAAGAGTTGTAATGCTTTAAAATTATGTATGCTACATTTTGATAATTTGAAACTATAATAATGCACAATGTATAAAATTTTGATATGATATTGTTTTATTTGAATTCAAAGGTTATGATTTCTTTTGAATACAAGTTTAACTTATCTCAATATAACATATAGATAGGGGGAGTTAAGGTTAACTCCATCATTAATTGATTGTCATCATCAAAAAGGGAGAGATTATTGAATCTCGAATTTTGATGATAAAATCAATTGATGAATTAATGTGCTCACTATATTAGTACTTCAATAATGGGTCGTTGTTGTCGAGTCATGATCCGTCGATCAATAATGGCACTCGGCTAGGTCTGGAGTTCTCCTTGGGTAGTCATATTTGGTAGATAGCTTTGGGCTATCTCGTTTTGTCCCAACTTGAGCTTTAAACACGATACATGGAAGACTAGATGGATTTGGGAGCTGGCGGGTAAGTCCAATATGTATGCTACTGCTCTGATGCGCTCCAAAATTTTATAGGGTCCATAGAACCGAGGTGAAAGCTTCATAGATGCTTTGGTTTGGATTGATCTTTGCTTGTATAGCTGGAGCCATAGGAAGACCCAATCTCCTACTAAAAATTCTCTTTCTCCTTTGTGTTGATCATATTGTTGTTTCATCCTTACTCGCAGTGAGATTATCTTTTAGCAACTTCAGCATTTTGTCTCTGTCCTATAGTACCTTGTCTACTTGTTCTATTTTAGAGGTGCCAACACATATTTTGGGATCATAGGGGGAGGTCAGTCATACATAGCCTCATAGGGAGTACATTTTGTGGATGACTAATAAGTTGTATTATACCACCACTCGGCCTAGGGAAACCACTTTGTCTACTCTTTTGGTCGACCACTAGTAAAGCATCTGAGGTATATCTCCAAGCACCTATTCATCACTTCAGTTTGGCTGTCGGTTTGTGGGTGATATGTTGTACTTATTTTTAATTTAGTGCCTTGTATCTGGAATAACTCTGTCCAAAATTTGCTCATGAAGATCCTATCATGATCACTTATAATAGATCTTAGCATCCTATGTAATTTTATAATATTCTCCATAAAGGTTCGAGCAATACTAGAAGTAGTGTAGGGATTACGAACAGCGCAAAAGTGAGCATACTTTGTAAGGCGATCAACCACGATAAAAATTGTACCATTTTCTTGTGATGAGAGAAGCCCTTCGATGAAGTCCATTGATATATCAATCTATATTGAGTTCGGGACGGGTAAAGGTTACAACTTTACGGGACTTGCCACTGTTTTTCCTTTGTGTCGTTGACATACATCACATTGTGCCATAAATTTAGCAATAATATTTTTCATCCCTACCCAACAAAAATTTTGCTTAATTCTCTTATAGGTTCTAAGGAACCCGGAGTGCCTAGCCACAGGTGTGGAATGCATCTCTTAAAGGATGGTGTTTTTGCAAGTAGAATTTGGCACAAGCACAATGCGTCTCTTATAGCGTAATTCTTTTGAGTCCCAATTGTAATGAGCCACAAAGTTTGGTGCTTCCTTTAATTTTTCTATGATCTTACTGGTCTTTGGATCTTCCTACCATTCTCTCTTAATATCCTCAAGGAAGTCGTTGATCGAAAGTGAAACGGTCAAAAATTCAGTTTGCTCGGGTAGCCATGAAAGTACATCTGCAACAACATTCTCTTTCTCCTTTTTGTAAGTTATTTCATAATTATATCTAAGAAGCTTTGTTACCCATTTTTGCTGCTCTAGGGAAGATATATTCTGCTTTAAGAAATATTTTAGGCTTTTATGGTCGGTCTTGATTTGAAAGTGTCGCCCAATCAAGTACGATCTCCATTTGGCCACTACATGCACAATCACAAGCATCTCCTTGCCGTAAATAGTCATCTTGAGATGGGAAGAAGATAATGCCTTACTAGTATAAGCGAGGGGGCAGCTATCTTGCATTAGTATAGTACCAATTCTGACTTCGGAGGCATAGGTTTAAATAACGAAAGTCTTGCCAAAGTTGGGTAGCGCTAGTACAAGAGTTATTGTCATTGCTACTTTAAGTTTGTTGAAGGTGGTGATCACTTTGTCCAACCATTAGAAAGCATCTTTTTTAGTAAGGAAGTAAGGGGTGTATTGATCTTATAGTTTTTCATGAACTTGCGGTAGTAGCTTGTTAAACCAAGAAAGTCGCGTAGCAATTTTATGTCCCTCGGGGTCAGCCAGTTCTGCATTACTTCAATTTTGGAAGGGTCTATCACCACACCTTTCTTTGATATGATATACTCAAGATATTTTACCTTTTGTTGAAGAAAGTTGTACTTTGATTTTTTTGACAAAAAGAACATATTCTCACAAAATCGTCAAAACAAGTCGTAAGTGCTGAAAATAACTTTCAAGAGAAGGGTTGTAAATAAAGATATCATCGAAGAAAACCAGCACAAACTTACAAAGATAATTCTGAAAAATATCATTCATAAGACTCTAGAAGGTGGAGGGAGCATTGGTGAGACCAAAGGGCATTACCAAAAATTCGTAGTGGTCGTTATGTGTTCGAAAGGCGGTTTTCGATATGTCTTCTTTGCACACTCATATTTAATGATATCCGGATTGAAGGTCGAGCTTTGTAAAGACTTGTGCTCCCTTTAATTCATTAAGCAATTCATCTACTACTAGAATAGGATATTTTTCCTTGATGATTATGTCGTTGAGAGCTTGGTAATCAATGCATATTTGCCATGTTCCGTCCTTCTTTTGTACGAGGAGCACCGATGAAGAGTAGGGGCTACAACTTGGTCAAATAAATTATGTTTTGAGCATCTCTTTTATAATCATTTCTATTATATCCTTTTAGAGATGTTGATACTAATATGACCGAGTATTTGCTGGAGGTTTACCTAGAAGAATCGGTATACAATGATCATGCCGACGGGTAGGAGATAGGTTGCGCGGTTCGTCAAATATATCTAAAAATTCAGCAAGCAAAGGAAGTAGGTTTGGATCTTCAAATTCTATTAGCTCTCCCTTAGTTTGCTGCTCAAGTTAAACCAAAAAGCTGCTGCATGCATTGTGCAAAACCTTCTCTATTCGTTATGTGCAAATTGCATTACGTCACCCCCACATTTCCCATGCAGTATCACTTATTTCCCCTTATTGTAAAATTTCATAATTAGTTTCATAAAATTTTAAGAAATATTACCTAATGTCTTCGGCTATTCTATGTTGAGCATGACCTCATAATCATCAAGAGGGAGGAGGAAGAAATATATAATTATCTCTTGGTCCTACAGTAATAGTTTCACCCACGGGCACCTATGATCACACTTCAAAATTCATTCATTGGTGATCTTAACGTCAAACCTACTACAATTCTCGATAGGTAAGGCCATCCGGACAGCAACCTTGCTATTCATAAAATTATTAGTGCTCCTGGTGTCAATAAGAATGGTGATAGGTTTTTGCTTCAGAAGTCCTCCCACTTTTATCATTTATAGGTTCGCGTAACCGGCAAGGTCATACATTGTAATATCAACTGGCTGTTGTTCTTCATCCGTGACCTCTTCCTCATGCTCCTGGACCTCCTCCTCCATGCTTTCAAGAGATTCAACTAGTAGAAGGTGGCCCCTTTTGCAGCGATGATCATAATTCTATGGCTCGTCGCAATGCCAACAAAGACCCTTTATTGATCAGTCACGTGATTCTTCTCCTGTCAATTTTTTTGGTAGTGAAGGATGGTTGGGAGCAGAAGGAGGTTTATATGCCATAGGCCTAGGAGAGGTTCTCATCCTCCGATCATCTTGGTTGAACTGTTCTTCTTGTATTCGAGTGAAAAAAATTACAACTGTCACGGTACAGGGCTATTGCGCCTTAACCTCCCCTTTTATCTCTGGCTTGAGTCCTTCGATGAATGTTCCTAACAATTAACGGTTAGTCCAATCACAAGCAAGGTAGGATAGCTTCTTAAACATAGTTTGGTACTCTTGAATCGTAGAGGTTTGTCGAATCTTTGCGAGTTGGCCATCGATATTTTCATACTCCCTAGGTTTGAAACGATTTAGCAGTGCATTCTTAAATTGATTCAATGTCAAAGCCCCATGATTGTATTCCAGTCAATTGTATTATTGAATAGTATCCCCTTTAAGGTATATAACAATAATTTCCACCGTAGCATCATCCGACGTTCGGTAGTAACGAAAGTAACATTCAACGCGCGAAATCCACCCCGCCGGGTCTCCTTCTTCCCAACGCGGGAAGTCCACCCTCATGCATGGCTGAAGCATGTTTGAGGGCTATCCCTCCTTCTCTGGAGGCCTCTCTGAACTCTCTCTTCACTGAAATTTGGTTGGACTTGGCGGTTGTCCAATTCTGAACTATGTAAACAAAGCGCGTAATTTGTCCTCCAAGCGTGATTCAAGCTGCGATTTAATCTGAGAATCTAATGCTTCAAATTTGACATCAATTAGATCTTGAGAAGCCATAGCATATGCGTGTAGAACAAAAATATCCCTATCTTTTTTCTATTGATGGGTTAATGGCATGGGGTGGTGGAAGGTTCGGAAAAATTAAGGATCACAGAAAGGTACTATAGTAGATTTTTACGTCTAAAGTGTAACTGGTTAGATGTAAAAGATCAGTAGTTTATATTAAGAATTTTTTGATGAAACTAAAGAAAATTCTACTATTAAAAGTGACAAAGTTGTCATAAAAATTTCGTAGAGATTTGGATAGAAAAAACGTAATAGCAAGATCAAATAAACTATGCTATACGGTTGGAATTCTACGGTGCATCTTTCATTGTAGAGATGAAAACTTTGCAATGAAAAGTTTATGCAATAATATAGGAACAGTTTTTTTTTTTTTTTTTGAATAAGGATAACTAAATTATAGCAGCAATAAGGTAGGAAACCAGAACCTATTACAATTCACGGAGAGATCAAAGGATGATCTGCGGTGGTGGAGATAACGGCGGAATTTAGCGATGATCTTTTAAGAAATTATGAGAATTACTTTGGATGGCTATAGGGGGTTGATGGATGGCTGTGGAAGGGCAACGAGATGCCAAGAATGCTGCTTTGATACCAAGTATTAGAACCATTTCGGATTCTAAGCTTGGGGTTGATCTCTTTAGGGGATCGACCTCCTTAGAACTCTATAGGGTTCCTTCCTTCAGGTTGCTACTCAAAGGCTGATAAAAAGATTTATATATTCATTGAGAAAAGAGGATAAATACATGACTATTTATAGGGCTTTTAAATCCTAACTCCTAATATGACTCTTACTCAAGACTCGTATTCTTTTATAACTCATAATTCTTCTCTAAGAAGCAACCTCCTAACCTTAGCCGACCTCTTCACCTATTTAATAAGGGGTTGGCTAAGTATATTTTACATGAATGATCATTTTAATAAAACTCAATTAGAACTCTCCTAACTAGAGTCCTAATAGAATGACATCATTGGGTGAGGCCTACTTACATCTAGTTGAGGGGGAACGGTAGTGTCTTAGTAATCAAAACTAAAAAAATGTATTCCTTTATCTTCCACACTATAATAAAAATTTATAGAGAACTTTTATGCGTGAAAAAGTACCCATAAGAGTTGAGTCAATAGTCAAAGTGTTATTGATCTGAGTAAAAATTTAACTTTTGAAATCCAAGCAGTGTCGAGTATAATCATATTCAAGATATACTATAGAAGAAGTTATTACATCTTGAAAATATCCATACCCATGTGGAGGAACTCCCCACATGGGTGTGAGAGAGAGATTCGTTGAGTGGTCCCTCCCATAACTTAAGTGGTGGGACCCATGGGAGTTAATTAAAAATCCTAATCTTAATTTTTTTTTTATACAAGACAAGAACGTTATAAATATAACAATAAAAAGATAATACAATGTAGCACTGATATGTTCTACTACGTTAAAGCATAGGGGCCAAAAGAAATAGACCAGGGCTTATGAAATAAAGGCAGCATACAAATAAAACAAAGCCTCATCAACAATCAGAAGTAAAACAAAAATTAAATGTCTTCCATGCAGTACTATATTTGTCTCTTAGAGGCACGATACTTTTCTACACCGTGTAAAAATAGACTATCTATCTTCTTCCATCTCCATCTCAGAATTATTAGCTATATCAAAACTCTTAGAGGGCATTAAAGTTGTTAGAGATTGTCATGACGATGAGACTATCAATCATGATAGAACCATAAGAAGAAGTCGCATGTCTCGTGGGAAGCTCAATATCATATATTGTTAGTTTGACAAGTCTCACATAGTCCCACATTAGGAAAATTAAGTTTAGTATCTCCTGTTTAAACTATAAATAAGGGTCTGGACTTTGAAGTCAGAGGCACCACAAGAAAAACCTAAGTGTTTGCTTTGGGTTTAAGTTCACACTCAATTAAGGGTTTAAGTCCACACTCAATTAAATAGTTTGGGCTTATAGTTTAGATTTTTCTTGTTTAATAGATTCAGGTGTTTTATGGCCTAGGAACATCTTCTTAAGACATTTATAATAGTCCCTCTTTTATAGTAGTGATTTAATAGTCCCTCTTTTATAGTAGTGATTTGCTTCTCTTTCGTCCGTGGATGTAGGTCAATTGACCGAACCACGTAAATCTGGTGTTCTTGTCACTTCTTTTATTTTTCTATTTTATTGTCTTTGTTGGGTTGTCAAAATTACCCTTTGGTAAATTTCCTAGGGCTAGCTCTAACAAACTGGTATCAGAGCTTGGTTTCAGGATCTTTTGGCAACAAAGATTATTGTCAAGAAATTCGATAGAAATGTCAACTTCGACATGTGGCAACTCAAGATGGAGGCTATTTTGGTTCAAGACGGAGTTGATTTGACACTACAGGGAGCTGAGAACATTCCAGATGGTATATCAAAGGAAGATTTTGCAGGTATAGATAAAAAGGCCCGATCAAGCATTATTCTAAATTTTTGTAACGAGGTTTTACGGGAGGTAGCTACGGAGACTACGGCTAAGAGCATGTGGGATAAACTTAAAGCCTTGCATATGAAGAGGATAGTGGAGAATCGTCTCTATTTGAAGTAGAGTTTGTATATGCTTCGGATGACTGAAAGTACATATATACTTTGATTCTTTGGTTATGGATTTAGAGAATATAGATGCAAAAATTGATGTTGAGGATAAGGCCCTATTACTTTTGTGTTCTCTTCCCCAATCTTTTAAACATTTTCGTGATACTATGATTTATGGAAAAGAAACAATTTCGTATTAGAAAATTAAATCTACACTAAAATCTAAGGAGCAGATAGACAGGGATATCACTGGGGAAAGTAAAGAGAATCAGGCTGAAAGTCTGATTGTCAGGGGTAGAACGGATAAAAGAAAATTTGACAATAGTAGATCTAAACCAAGACATAGAAATTTGGAGTACAGATATTATCATAAAATAGGGCACATTAAGGCTAATTGTTTTAAATTAAAAAATAAATTAAAGCAAAAGGGAAAATTTGTTGAGAAAACTACTGAGTCCGCTGAAGCTAATGTAGCAGCTGATGAGAATGTTAAAAATATTTTCTTTACTATTGATGACAAGACAAGGTCTAAAAATGAATTGATTTTAGATTCGGGTTGTTCTTATCACATGTGTCCCAATAGAGATTTATTTTCAACATATGAATCTTGTAATGGAGGAATTGTTTTGATGGACAATAATGCATTATGTGATATTGTTGGTAGAGGAATAATTCGAATTAAAATGCATGATGGTATTGTGAGGATGCTCACTAATGTTAGACATATTCCTGATTTAAAAAAGAATCTTATTTCTTTAGACACCCCGGAGGCTCTTGGGTGTAAATACGCAGCTGAAGGTGGAGTTATGAAAGTTTCTATAAGTGTCCTTGTTGTTATGAAAGCTTGTAGGTCTGGTAGCTTGTATATTTTGAAGGGAACTACTGTCACAGGCTCAGTTGCAGTCTCGTCATCATCATTGTCTGATTCTGACATCACCAAATTATGGCATATATGTTTAGGTCATATGAGTGAAAAAGATTTGAGCATATTGAGCAAAATGGGTCTTCTTTGCGGACAGAGTATTGGGCCACTAGATTTTTGTGAACACTACATTTTTGGAAAGCAAAAAAGAATCAGCTTCAATTCTCCAGCAATTCACAAAATGAAAGGTACTCATAACTATATTCATTCAGACCTTTGGGGTCCAGCTCATGTTCAATCTAAGGGTGGTGCCAGGTATATGTTGACTTTCATTGATGATTATTCCAGGAACGTTTGAGTTTTTTTTTAAAGCATAAAAATAATATTTTTCTAACCTTTAAATAATGGAAGGTTTTGATTGAGAAGCAAACAGGTAAACAAATTAAGCGGCTTTGAACAGATAATGGCATAGAATTTTGTGAATGTGACTTTGATGAATTCTGCAAAAATAAAGGAATCGTTCGGCATCGTACTATTAGGATGATGCCTCAACAAAATGGTGTGGCCGAACGTATGAACAGAACACTCTTGGAGAGAGCAAGGTGTATGATCTCAAATGCAGGGTTGACAAAGGACTTTTGGGCAAAGGCAATTAATATGGCATGTTACGTTGTCAACCGCGCTCCATCTGTGGCACTTAACTTTAAAACTCTAGAAGAAGTTTGGTCAGGTGCTCCTACTAATTACTCCGATTTAAAATTTTTTGGGTGTCCAGCATACATGCATATAAATAAAAGTAAATTAGAGCCTCAAGCGAAAAAGTACATTTTCCTTGGGCATGCTTCTGGGGTGAAAGGATATAGATTATGGTGTTCTGATCCTAAATCCTCAAAATTTATAATCAGTAGAGATGTTACTTTTGATGAATTGTCTATTTTATCTTCCAAAGAGGAATCTACTAGTTGTACAAATGATAGTGCACAAAAGCAGGTGGAGCTTAAGATTAGTAGTTCAGATTCTTTTAAGTCGAACTCTTCTACTCAAAGAATGCCAGTAGATGGTCCTGAGTCTACTAACGAAGATGATCTAGAGGAAGAGCAATATTCCATAGCTAAGGATAGACCATGGAGAGATATTCGACCACCACAAAGATATGCAAATTTGGTTGCATATGCTTTGTCTGTTGTACAAGAAATTGGTGACGTGGACACTATCATTACTAAAAATAAGACTACACATGAGATTTTTTTTATTTTATATATTTGATTCTTGATCTATAAAATATTTTTCATATATAAATGCCAAAGTTATTACTTGAAGATCAACCACTTCTCCTCAATTACACTCAAGATAAGAGCAACATAGGTGGGATTAAAGTCAACTAGGAGGCTAGTGAACATAAAAGTGTAGCCCTCCATATAATTATTAAAAAGGATAGATAGACAGATCAAAATGTTAGGAATATATCCTATATAATTAAATGGAGTCTTCCTAAATATATTTACATTAACACTACCTAAGGGAAATAGAGAACATGTGACATCTACTCATGGCACTTGGTTTAGAAAAACATCTACTAAAATAATCGATGTATCTGCAATTATTTACAATATACTCTGGGATATATACGATGATGGTGATGAAGTACGGGGTGGTGAAGGAGGGCCTGTTTCACATCTAGAAAAAAATTTTATTTATTTATTGCATATAACATGATAATTCTTACTGTAAATTATTGAGTAATCAATTATATTATCCATCATAATTTCTTTATTTACATATATCCAAGGGATATATGCAAACGCATTCTGTTTATAAACAAAAGTAAATATTATTAATATGATAATGGTAATAAAACATTTCTAATATAGGGAATTAAAATCATGAAGTTTTGTAATATAATATAAAATTAAATAAGTATTACAAATTTAATAAGGAACAAAGCAGTAGAAAACTATTATTAGCTAACCAAGAAGATGACTTTAGGTAAACTAGTCAGTATATCTCCACTGTTTGATCCGGTAAAATGCACACACACACACACACACACACATATATATATATATATATATATATATATATATATATAATCAAATGATCCACATCATGCAATAAACTACATGGTTTATTGCAAGAATTGAAACACTTTTAGAGCATGGTAGGAGAGAAAACTTTTCATCGGTGAAACACTACATATTTTCCCACTTGGATAATGCAGTCAAGATTCTATTCTAATTGTGAACAAGCCGAAGATTTAATTGCTTCAACGTTTACTCCTTTGATCAATCGCAAAGTATGAGCAAATTTTAGGGATGAGATGCTATTGTTCTTAAGCATGATGATCCTACTTGAAAAATAAAAATCCTAGCTAAACATAGGCCTAATTACATAATATCCTTTGTAATTAATTACTTTTGACATTTCACTCTCTACATTTTTAAAGGTTATATTGAGATTCCTATATTTATTAAAGTAAAATATTTAACCTCATTTTTCTCTATGCTTTCGACTATGTTGACGGAAATATCGAATGTGTTGTCATGTGCAAAAAAAATAGTATTAAAATAAAGTTAAATAGAAAATTTCATAATATTATTCACATAATCTAAAGAGAAAAATTAGGAAAGAAAGTGGGGTTTTGTTGGGAATGAAATGAGGTAGTGCTATTCAATTGCTCTACCTTTTCTCTCTATATCTTTGAAGATTTTATTGAAAAATGAATCACTCGATAGAAATGATCTCTCTCTCTTGTGATCATGTTTTCTCCTTATCTATCTAAAGGATCTCTCTCTAAAGGATCTCTCTCTCTTGTGATCATGTTTTCTCCTTATCTATCGATTGCCATAAAACTGTTGATTTCTTGATTATTGCTTTTACAGAAGTTACAAAAAGAAAAATTAATATTGGTGAGAATAGCACTATGAAATTACTTTTTTAAACATAGTTTAGTATTATTTTCGCACATGATAGCACATATGATATTTCTGTCAGCAAAGTTGATGGTGTGAAGAGAAACATGATTAAATATTTCACTTTAATAAATATAGGGATCCTAATATAACTTTTTAAGGTGTGAAGAGAAACATGATTAAATGTTTCACTTTAATAAGTATAGGGATCCTAATATAACTTTTTAAAGCGTAAGAATCAAGATGCTAAAAGTAGTAGCTAACTATATGAATAATCTGCATTTAGCCCTAAACATACTCACCTATAAATCGCTAAGGAGAGGTCACCTCCATCGATAAATAGAAGCTCTAGAAAATGACTAAGGAAATTGGAGACCAATGCCACCAAGGAGAACTCGTCATCGACGAGAAGATGTAACCATAAATGTAGTCGTCACTGCCAAGGAAGGGAACCCACCTAGTACTTCTCATTGTCAAGGAGAACTCATCGCCACCCGAGTACAAATCACCAAAGAGAGGACCTCGCTATTGCCTGAGATACTAGGATTACACTTGAAACATTGTAAACTGCAACAAATACCCCTTTGCCCATTTAATTTTACAGACCAGACCCATTGTGACCCAATCCGACCTAATCTAAAGCAACCTAACTCAGCTTGAGATGCCCTAACCGAACTTAACCTAACTCGTCATCAATAGGTTTAAATAATTTGGTTCGAGGACTTTATTAATTTTTTTTAAAAAAAAAGTGTCCCTAGATAAAAATTAATTAGGATTAGGAGGTACCATTAGATAAAAACCCACAAGTAATTAGGAGGTTCAAGGGCTTTGTTAAGTGAAGAACCTTAATTTGCCTAAAGGGATGTCTTCTTCCCACAAGAAGAAGATAGTGAGGTAAATGCTTGAATCAATCAGACTAAGGTAAAATGCTGTAGAAATAACAAGTAATGAGTTAAAACAAGATTAAGGATAATAGCAAAAATTATGTTGTCAAAATAAACCACAACCTATCATGTCAGATGAAGATAGATCTTGCACTATTAGTTTGGCAATAAAATTTATCAGACTTGAAGGAAAAATGATTGAGTTGTGAAAATGACAAATTGATCAAATTTTCTCCACCGTTCTTTAACAACAAAAAAAAAATATTAGTGATAAGTTATTGATGATGTATGTTAGTCACGTTCCATTTCTTTTTGGCTGAATTGACTTTGATATTCCAGACTATATATTAGTCAGCACCCAAAAGAGCGAGAAATTAAATACTCAAATCCTACAGGTTTTGTTGCTGACATTGAAAATTCAAGATTTTAATATCAATTTAAAAACAAAAAACATATTAGGTTAAATGCAAGTGTAACTTAATTTTACTTTTAACTGACATTAATGACAGGTTACAAGAAGCTTTGAATCTTGCAAACTCAGATTTGACTATTACAATACCTTATAATTTAGATATTTGTTCTTTTATACAACTCTAGTAGCAAATGCTGCCCTCTGATAACATACATATCTAATGAGACAGTAAATTCGTTGGATTGTGCATTAGGATGAATTACACAATCAATTTTGTATCCCACCATGTTACTTGTTTGCATATATTGATCCTTCTTTAGTCCCACGTCGATGCGGCGTAAATTAGATCAATACAATCGAAATTGAGTAGATAAAATAAAATATAAGTTTTCCAAATTAGATCTTGAATGAGTTCACAAATCTAAATAATTAGTTGAATTAAAAAATGAAATTTATTAGCTTCTTACCTCTCTTATGATTCTTTGATGGCAGCAAGTGGAAATTTGTTAGATATCAACACTATATAATATACTTAAATTGAATTAAGGTTTCCATTATGCCTCTGTAGTGAAACAGATTCGAGAATGAATATGGCAAAATTGACTGTGTATTTATCAGTTGGAATTTCTATTTTCTTTCATATTTTTTGGAATAAAAAGAAATCCCTTCTTCTTCTTCTGGTCTTCAATGCTCTTGAAACAGGATCTGATCTATGGGTTCTACAACTGTCTTCGGAGTACCGAGATGACAGTCAGTCAACAAAGTATAGTGGATGGCACATGATCTCAGTGCTCAAATGTTTCTTTTTCTGATACACTGATCCCTGTATATTATTTTTTGCTTTACTGTTAACTTCCTCGGTCTCGATAAATATGTCCCAGTCATAATGAGTTCCCATAAATATTTAAGTCCGAGATCTATTGTCAAGTAAGTTTTAGCTGGCGACAGCAAAAGACGTGTTCGAGAGTACAGGCGGAGGAGGGGGTTGGAGCTAATTATATTGTCTTCCTTTTTCCTATTGCAATGTTAATAGAATGTTTCCAATTATTTTGTTTTTTTTTTTTTGGAGATCCTTGCATTGCGTCGTGATTCATGGAGAGCGAGGATTCTGGGAATCAGAGAATGAGCTTCCAGTTACCAATGTCAGAATCTTTGACATTGCAGTGAAACCTGCAAACTTGTGTGTGTCATGCATGTCAAGAAAACTTAATCCACTGACAACACTTCAATGTGAACTATGACTCTCCCCTTTCGAGTACCTCTTGCTCAATAAATTTACACCATATCGGTGAAGTGACTCTGCAAACTTCATTGCAGTCTTTTGTGTAACTCTCCTACTTCAGGGAGGCTATTTAATTGGAAGCTTAAATAAAACAGTTTCTGGACAAGCTAGAACCTGGTTGAGAGGTTCAAAGGCTGTCCACACATGCAGGCAATAATAGTTTCGAGTTCAGATGCATCGTGGGATACAGATGATCCTTTCGATCTGTCGGTGCTGTCTGCAGGGAATGGGTTAATGCCGAGAGACATAGGGGAACAATCGGATGTAGTCCTCCAACTTAAGATTGTGCTACTAAGTAAAAAAACGGAGTGACTTGTTTGAATCAAGTTCCACTCACTGAGCCCAAATCCAGGGTTTTAGCATCTCATCGGAAGTGGAACAGGAAACAAAGGATGAATGATCAATTTTGGTTGTTAGTACAGTATATTTATGTTGGAAGATGGTGATACTAATGCTAAATAGTAAACTACCACTGGGGTTAGTAATGCTAAGCAGTAAACTTCAAAATGATACTGTCGACTACTGATGGTACTATTTAGACAGCAATGCTTCCATCTTTTCTTTGTTTTCTTTGACATTGTCGAACGTAAGCTGTTAGTTAGACAGTATTTCTTCACGAAATAGTTGGTATCTGTCATTTAATCTTAGCTAACAAATAAAATTCATTGTTTTATTGCTTTGTTCTTGCTTTAATATATTTTTGGAATTGGAACCATAATTAATCCATGTGTTCTCTTTGACGTTACATCCAATGATCATTTCACAAACAAAAGTAAATATGATTCTGGTTATCTCCAAAAGCCAAGTGCTGGCCATGATGATATGCTCTCTACTTGTTCATTGCACTGCCAGTCCTTAATTGCTCTTAAAAGCTTTAAAAAAAAAGAAAAGATGTAATTTTTCTTCAAATTATTCTATAATAAATGAAATTTTAGACAGCATATTTGCTGATAAGCTATCTCCTTTTTGTTAAAGCTGTGACTGCCATCTTTCTTCAAGAAGCTCTGGCGTTACTTTGTTCCTTAGGGTGGGGTTGAATCAACCAAAGCAGAACCTCCTCACATGGTGTTTAGAGCAGCCATGGCATGGCTTAAGCAACTACGAACGCATGCACCCCAACCTGGGCAACAGTGTGCTGGTAGGGTGGTTGCCACTGTTGAGCGACACTACTTTTGCAGCCACCACCACCGTCTTTTCTCTCAGCTTTGCTTAGTCTATTGCTTTGCTTTGCTTTGCTCAAAGTAGTGGATCCACATGTCCTTCATGGCCCAGCCAAAAAGTCTATATAAGAGCCACTACTTTAATCAGTGGCAGCTCAGCTTGGGAAGAAGCCATGGCTTCCACCATGAGAGTTCCTCCTCTCCCACTTCATCATCGCCACCACCTCCCTCTGTTGGTCACTGCTGCTGTGCTTGCACTTGGAGGGGCTGAAGCTGGCAAGGTTCCGGCGATCTATGTCTTCGGGGACTCGACGGCCGACGTGGGCAACAACAACTACTTGCAGAGGAGCAACGCCAAGGCCAACTTCCCCCCCAATGGCATCGACTTCCCTTTCTCAAGGCCAACAGGGAGGTTCAGCAATGGATACAATGGTATTGACTTCTTAGGTAAGTGATGCTCTTAAAAACCTTTAGTCGCTCACCAGTAGTAATGAGATGATCTCCCCGAAACAAAAGAACAGGTCCATGAGTGGATGGTGTCTTAGGTGAAAGAAGGAATTGAATGCTTTAGAATGGAAGTTAAGATGATGATCTAAGTGAAAAATTAAAGGTGGTCAAAAGGTGTTTAAAGTCTAAAGTGAAAAGGAGTGGTGCTTGCTGATTAAAGAGTTCAAAGGAGCACTAGCCATACTCCAAGAATCAGAAACCAGAGCCAGATGTTCACAGGATCCTCAAGATATAGAGATGGGAAATGGTTTAACATTACAGAAAATTTTATCTATTTCATGTTATTAGGATTTTGCTTTGCATTTGACATGTTTGCTAATCCTCAAGCTGGATTGTCCATAAAGCATTCTGAACTTTACCAGAAAGACCCCTCTTTTCTTATCAAAAGGGGTTGCATATTCCATTGTTGGGCTTGCTACTCTTTTTTACTCTGCTATACAGTGGTTGAGAAGTATGTAGAATGGTTAGAAATTTTAACCCTCATGTAATGTTTTTTGAGTTGGCATATATTTAATACTTTTTTCATATGAAATCAAAAATATTATACACTAATAGACAAAAGGAGCCTTTGATCCAAAAATCAAAGACCGGCATAATTTAACACAAGTAGATGATAACCGGAATGTCGTTTTTAGAAAATCCTCCTCTTTTTATGAGAGAGAAAAAAATGGCAAGACAATTTAAAATGTAACTATATGAAACAAATAATTAGCTCAATTAGCAAATCTCAATTTTAAATTTCAAAAGAAAAAAAATCAACTACTTTTAGATCAAACCAAAGCTAGTTTCAATCCTTATCATGACGCGGCAGTGTGACCTTGTCTTTCACTTTCTTAAACCAGCCAGTGACCATTTCAGTACACTCATCCTCATGAAGACATCTTTCCTTTGGCATGTTCACCAACTATGACATGAAAAATGCAGCAGCCTTATAGTGTATTATATACCAGAGAAAGGATATCATGTAGAATTTATGAGAGGGTGATACTAATGGTAGATCCAGCAAAAATCATATGTTGATGCCCATCAGCTTATTACCGGCATAGAATCATTGTTTGCAGGAGTGAGTATGCTGCTTTATACCTTCAATAATTCTAGTTTTAATGGCAGTGAAGGCTATCGGTTCCATACACTTAGTCGGCAAGGAAAATGGTTCTTAGTAGCTTTAGCTTATAGATTGTGGACAATGTGAAAGGTGTTTGGGTGTAAAAATATTAAAGATGAGTTCAAGCATGACCTTAGCATCAACTTTCGTGTTTCTCTTGTTCGATTGCATCAACTAAAATTTAAGATCAATGTCCACTTGTCCATATTTCATCGAATTTATGTTGTACATCTCATTGAGGGAGCAAAAGAGAGATGTTCATATTAGTGTCATGGTAGACTCTCTAGGTTCTGTGAAATAAGATTGATTTATTATGAAATGTTGTCACTCTTATGACTATATGTTACGTAATATATTCTCGAGATTTGTCAGTATACCTTTCTCAGACTTCAGCATTCTTAAGGGGCCTTCAAGTTTCTTGTTATTTTAGGGCAGGGGATCTTTTCCTGTGCCAGAAAGAAAAATAAAAATAGCAGCTCAGAATTATCAGAGCACCTTGAACTCAATAGCAATAAACACTGGGTGGGAAGCTGAATTTTCAATTAATCAAATAAATGAAAATAAAGAAAGTGGAAGCAGGTGCTGGATGAAGTTATAACCACATAGGCTTCTCTCCGAGGCCTCAAATCAGAATCCATTTTCTAATTTTATTGTAATCTTCAGGTTATCAAACTTCTAATCATATTATGTAAGTAAAGGATATGAAAGCATATGATAAAGAATCAGTAAAATCTTCTTTCTCAAATCCTTAAAAGTAATATAAGATTTTGATGTGCCAAGTGGACTGAAATTACATTTTTTTTTATTTTTCTTTTCCCATTATGGAATTAGAGATGTTCACACACGTTTACGTGTGTGTGTGTGTGTGTGTGTGTTTTTTTTTTTTTTTCTTTTTTTGCAACATTATATTTGACAGTCATAATGTGAATAGCTATAATGTGATTAGTTATGTGAATAGCTTGTTGATCTATCAACCATTTGGTGCAATACAAAGTGATCCAGCCCTACGTGGCCGACAAGTACATACATTAATGGTTTTGCATATTATTTTGGCCCATATTTTCCATTTGCATCTGTTGGATCTCTAATTTATTCCATCTTCTGTTCAGCCATCCATATGGGTTTTAGGAGGAGCCCTCCATCTTTTCTTTCCCTCACTAACAAGACCAATCACCAAATCTTTAAAGGGCTCAAAGGTGTAAATTTTGCTTCCGGAGGATCAGGAATTCTCGACTCGACTGTAAGCATAACCATTGGTTTTCGACTTGTATTATGACACTTGATTACTTTTGTCCAGAAATTACTCTCATACAAAAGCCAGTGATCTGTTTCTGATGAATGTGCCAGGGGAGCACCATTACCATGACAAAGCAGATTCAATATTTCTCCACGTTACGATCGAATATTATGACACAAATTGCTACCGAGCCTACTTATCATTTGCTCTCAAAATCCATCTTCCTTATCAGCAGTGGAGGCAATGATATATTTGCCTATTTTACGAAAAATAACTCTCCAAACACTACTGAAAAGGATCAGTTTGTTGCTACTCTTGTCTCACAATATGAGAACCACTTGAAGGTTGTCTTTCTCTTTCCCTGCATTTCATTTTCATGGATCACAACATCTTCACTGCACCTTTCTACTTGATTTAGAGATCCTGAAATTAACATGGCAGGCATTGTTTACTCTTGGAGCAAGGAAATTTGGTATAGTTGATGTCCCTCCCATTGGGTGCTGCCCGTATCCAAGAAGCCTGAATCCTACAGGTGGTTGCCTGGACATCTTGAACGAATTGTCTCTGGGGTTCAACAAAGCTGTGCATTCGTTGATGCTCAATCTTAGCTCAACGTTGGAAGGGATGAAGTACTCGGTTGGAAGTTCTTATGAGGTGGTTTCCGGCATAATAAGAAACCCACAAGCTCTCGGTACGCACACAACCACAATTTTCTTTGTAGCAAAATGACAAGCTTGGGCTTTTAACAAGCACCGTGTCTGCAGGTTACAAGGAGATCAAGACTGCATGCTGTGGAGCCGGCAAGTTCAACGGCCAATCAGGATGCACTCCTAATGCTACCTACTGCTCCGAGCGCCACCACTACCTGTTCTGGGACCTCTTGCATCCAACACACGCGACATCCAAGCTTGCAGGATCAGCCATCTACTATGGCTCGCAACAATTTGCGAGTCCCATCAATTTTAGGCAGCTGGTGGAAGATGAGAACTGAAGTTAGTGAAGAGTCATGTTTTAAGTTAGTGAGGCAAGTGAGAACTGCAGTGTTGCCTAGAATAGGTTTGTTTGGGTACTATGCTGTCACATTACAGAAGATGTGTGTAATTGCTCTCGTCTTTTCTCATATGTTTCTTCTTCTCCCTATCTTCATCGCTTTATGTTGTATTTTGTGGATAATTGGTGGTAAACAACCCCCCACTGAGCTTCAATAGGAACTTCCGTCATGCTCTCTAAATTTCAACTCTGCAACTCGGGCACATGCACACAGCCAATTGTTCCGAACATCTGAAACACTAGCAGAAATTTTGCTACATTTGCTTTGTTGTTCATCAACTCATGATTCATCACTTGCAAGCAGTTGCCCGGACACCTGCAGCCACAGGGAGTACTCAAATGTGTGTGTGTGGGTGTGTGTGTGTGTGTGTGTGTGTGTGAGAGAGAGAGAGAGAGAGAGAGAGAGAGAGAGAGAGAGAGACTTCTGTGATTTTTTTAGACCACTTCATATGCCACAGGGATTACTCCCAAATGCAACACTTGAAACTCTTTTCAAGTTCTCAACTAGTAAATTAACACAGTGAACAAGTGTGTGTGTGTGTGTGTGTGTGCGTGCGCGCATGCATACGTGTATCTTCTTTTTCAGTTGCATGAATTTTGATTCAGTACAAGAAAAGTAATGTTTCTTTAGACTTGCAATGGCACAACCTTCCACTCCTCAAGTCCCAAAACCTCTTCACACTGGCACAACCTTTGCAAGGAATAGTTGTGTACAAGAAGCTTCCAACATTGATTTCTCTGCTTTGCTTTTATCACTTACGTTCAAGCACAATCTCTCCAAACCTTAATAAGCAATTGTGACAATCATCCAACACCACAATACTCTGCAATTTGTAGCTCTAAACTTATGAATAAAAACCTTCCAGTGGCTGCACTATTCTTCTGTAGTTCATAGTGGATACATAGCTAGAATTGCATTGAGAGATGTCTGAAAAGTAATATCTGTAGTATGTCTTTTCGCATCTGGATCTATTTCACTCTCCTAATATACATCACTCCTGCTGCATATTATCAGCAGGATCATCCAAATCAATGAGTTCATCCATCAACCCAGATATATTATGAAGAGACAGCAACTGGCAACAGCTCACACCTCCACTATCTGTTTCATGACACAGTAAGTATGCATCATTTTTTACCAGCATATTAAGGAAAACCAATGACAACTGCAAGAAACAGCAAAAGAGTTGGATACCAGGAAGAGGTGACCTGTGATTATTTAATGAAAAACTGCATCTGGTCACTCAGCATCAACCTGCATCCACAAATTGATTTCATCAGTACCTTATTATTAGTTGGGATTTACGTCTTTATTGTTATTGTTGTTGTTGCCGCAGTGCCTCATCTACCGAGGAATAGCTTATAAGTGTTCATATTCTTCAGGAAAACTTGAAAAATAAGTGGTACATTCTATTTATCATGCATAATTACATTTTGGGCTGACAAACAACCAATGTCCACAGAATCCATTTAAAAGTGATACTACAAATCTGCTAATATTTATGTTCCGCTATGCTACCTATATTTAAGGGAAGAGAAAAACCATGAAGCAATTTCCAGCTCTTATTGATACCTCTATGACAGCTTTATAAAGCAAGAACAAAGAGGAGATGTATAAGGCGAGCCTTGGCACCATGGTTAGGATACTTATTTGCAAATAGAGGACATGATTTGGGTCACAAAAAGAACCTCTCTTATTAAAGAGTATAGCCATGTCCATCGATCCTACTAAAACCCTGCATTAGTGCATTATTAAAAAAAAACTAATATTGAGATTTGTTGCAGCAAAAAGATTAATATACTGTTCAGGTTCTAATTTCAGTTAGTTGGGACTTCAAAATTGCTTGAGTTTGAGATTGCCGACTTCAAAAAGTCATTTTAAGTACCGGAAAATTTGTTCTATGATGGAGATTCAGTTCAGAAACAGACTAATGTTGCTTAAGTTACGAGCTCAACCTCCAGTAAAACACTAGTTAATTGTTTTATCTTCCCTCGAACTGCATAGTGCTTATTAGAAGAAAATTGAAAACAAGAAAGCATTCATAGTTACAACGGCATCAGTTAAACTGATGCAAGAGTTATACTGGGTTATTGCCATATAAATTAGAATAAAAAATCCAATAAACAAGCTCAAGTTGGACAATAAACTACAAAAGAAAATACTGAAACATGTGCATTCATCCAAAAACTGAAGATCACAGTTTCTTACTAGTTGATGCAGCTTAGTTTTCTTTTATTTCCTTGCAGTTGTCAACTTTTTCTAATTCCCATAACTCAAATTATTGTGGTATCAATTTCCTTGCTTGTTATCCTAGTAAGATTTTGCACCAAAATACACTGTATCAATCTCCTTGATTATATTAGTAGAGAATGAATTCCTACTTAGGGACATATATGATCCTTTTGCTTATACGTTATGGAGCTTCTAGTTGGTTGGTTTTTGGTGGAACACTTGCTCGCTTATTCCAAATGTGTTCAACATTTTACTACAATTTGTTCTATTTAATTAGTTTTGGCGATATTTTCTCTTGAATTTGCATAATCAGTTTATAGTCTAGTAGTGCCATAAGTTAATACCATACTCCTAACTCAATTCTACTTATCTTAATTCTCAATTATATAATTATACACAGTACCCCTATGCTAAAGCACCACAGCTAAAATACTGCTTACAGTACTAGATTGCCCCCTCTTCCCTCCTGTTTGCATGAGAATAACACTTATTGCAGTCCAGAATTGGCCCCTTTCCTAACTAAATCAAGCTTAATGTTGGTCTTCTCCAAATTTTCATAGAAGTCATCTTCCATGCAAGGATTGCTTTTTTGAGTACCGGACCCATTATGGCAACGTGTCAGATCGATATATACCAGTCTGTACTGGTGTACCAACACATGATATGCTGGTGCGTACCGGCGTTTCAACGATGAAAAAAAAGAGGGTGAAGAGGAAGGGACAGTGGAGGAATAGAGGAGGAAGAAGAAAGAATAAGGAAGAAGAGGAGGAGAAGTGCAGTGGCAGCGTACTTGGGAAGCAGCGGCAGTGCCTAAGTAAAAGCGACAGTGGCAGTGGCAGCAGTGAAGAGGCAGCATTGCAGTGGCTAAGAGGCAGCACCGCTGCAGCATCGCAGCGGCAAGGGCTGCGGCATCATACGCGAGAAGAGGGCTCACATTCGCAAGCCCTAATTGCTTTTTTTTTCCTTTTTTAATGCTAAGTTGGGCAGGGGCCACCAATTTTCAATTTTTTTATTATTTTAACCGGACTGGTCCATGTATCGATCCATGCCCGGACCAGTATGTACCACCTATACCATACAATTTTGGGTGGTACAGTAATCATGCTTCCATGCATGGTAAGTTACAATCTGTCACATCATAAGACTTCAGATTTCTTTTCTGAAGAGAATTATCAGCATACTACCCTCCTGTCTAATTCATTCACAAGCTCTAAGCATGAATATGGAGTGCAATGTCATCAGACGAGGCCCCACATTGTTCAGCATGTGACAGGGCTGAGCTACTGTAACCCAATAACCTAAACTGTTGTGTAAAATCACAAGCTCCCAAAAGACCATAAATTTAGTTGTGTCGGTACACGTATTAGGTTGTTGCATAACTGTCATTAAAATATCTGGATTCCTTTATGTTACTACAAACAGAAGGGTTTTCCTGTTTAGTTTAACATAAGGAACTTTACAAGTCTAATTTTATGGATATATGTAGTATCATCTTTAGTAGAATGTTCCAAAATAGCAAATCTTGCCACAATGCTACTATCTGTACTCAAATATAGCTACACAAAGTAATCCACACACCAATGGAATCACCTGGTTAGACTAGGACATGGAAAACATTGTTCTGAAAACATACCTGGTTTAGGGGATTGTCAGGGGATTTCTTCCAAAGCTTCCATATCATATCCTTGTACTGGTTGAGCATCAGACCTGGTTTCTCTTCCTTTAATTTGAGAAGCTCTGATTCTTCAAAAGCCTGAAAATATACATGTTAAGAATCAAAATTAAGAAACAATTTCGGCAAAAAAACATAAAAAGAATGATAGATTCCCTGCATAATGCATATACAATGACTCTTCAGCAAAAAGTATTCGGAGCTGTGTCATAAAATATTACTATGATATGATTCGACAAAGTGATGTTATACTTTTGTCAATAACAAAGATGTAGATATCACAACTAATATTTACTGGAGAAAATCAACCATCAGAAGAACAAATATCTGAGCACGGAAAATGTATGATGTCCAAAAAGAAAAAAGTTACAGCAAGGCACAACCAGTGTCTCAAGAGACCACACATACATAGCAACATGTTACTCCCTAATGAAACTGCAGAAGCTTAAACCAAAATACAAAACAATAAAAATCTTGAACACAAGAAAAAATGGTAAAGAAAAAACAAAGAGACAATGCTTTAAAAATTACAAAAAGAGAGTCTTGGTTTATATATCCTTAACATTTGCATGGACAACATGTGATGGGAACTTAAAAAGAAAAAGGATCACTCAGAACAAAAACTAAAAAATTTAAATATGTGATGTAAATAATTTATTTATTTATTATTTATTTTATCCCTAATTTGAAACAGGACTTGGGAATTAACTATGAATTAGCTTCCTTGTTAGGCCACACAAACAAGGAATCATATTAATCTATCTATTGTGAAACTCTAATTATAAAATTTTAATTCAAGAAAAAGGAATTCAAAATTTTTCATTGATTACAACAGCTGTCAGAAAAAGCACAAGATCCGATCTGGTGCACTAACATCAGTCTATTTACACCCGATAAGTCTGATACAACTTGTTTGCCATAGAGGGTAAATCATACTAGATCGAACTGGACAAAATCACTCAGGTTACATTTCAATTGGCTGTTGGACTCCTAAATACAACCCTGTACCAACCGGTATGGACAATATTTTAAACCATGGTTGAAGCTAACAAACAAATAATTCAACTACACATATGCCAAGATGACATATCATAGAGTTACTATGGTAAACTTATTATTCACTTGTGCAAATCCATCCATCAACTTGGCATATGTGTGAAGCACATCAAAGTGGAGTGTTAGAACTTGTAATTTTTCTACCCATATCTTTCTTCTTACTATCCTATACTAAGTTTTCTAGTCTTTTATGATATGTTGCAAAAATATACACAAGAATAACAAGCTTTAATCCAACTATCTGGGAGTGACTGCATGGATCTTTTCAGCCATTGAATTTTGTACGAGGCAACATCCTTATTAAATATAGTGTTCAAGTCTTCTTAGGTATTCCTTTACTTCTCATCTGACACATCTATATGCATCCTTAGAACATACCCCTACTATCATAAACGATTCCCCATCATTATGTCGCTTACGAAGCTATGCTCAATTATTCACAAATGAATTTTTTTTCCTATCTTTCTCAATAACATCACATGTTCAACTAAATATTTTGCAAACTTTTCATATATGTTGCTTTTTAACAGCCCAACAGCGTGTGTTGCATAGAGGTAGAGATGAAGTAAACACTTGCCTTATAATTTTTTTAAAACTAAATGATACCTAGTGATCACATGAAACACTCCCTATAGCTCTCTACTTAACCATCCAACAATATTTTCATCAATCTCTCCATCATGTGGAATAATAAATCCAAAATACCTATAACTTTTCTTTTCAGACTCCTTGTTCAAACATCCTACCTACAAGTTGTAGTTCTCTTAATATTGTTAAAATAACTTCTTATATATATTCAGTCTTAATCCTACATAATTTAATTTCTTTCTAAGATTTCCCTTTATAACTCAGGTTTAAATTTTAATTTCATTTAAATTCTATCCTTATTTACTTGTTTATTCTTGCAAAACCTAAGGGTGAGACTTAGCATTAAGGTGAAGTTGTTCCATTATGACCGGGGCTACTAAAGTTTCAGTCATGTCCCCAAATCCTACATTAGCAGGAGATTTATGCACTTGACTTGTAATTTAGATAGTAAAATGATAGGATTACAAAGAGAGTAAGAACATAAAATGAGACACATGGCATCATCCTCTATAAAAGAGAGTATACTCAAGACCACATTAAATGACTTAAAATTTTAGTCAATTCTATTTTGTTTGATACTATTAACCAAAAATACAGACTCTAATCACCTTATACTTCCACGTTACTAAAAAGAAATAATATCACAAGAAAAGTTGTTTTATGAAACAATAGGATGGTCTAGAGCTGCACAGTACGAGGGCAGGCATATATTGAAATCTTGTTTGTCCAAAATTTGCTTGGTTTATGTTTAGTCACTTTGGTTGACCAATGAATTTATTAAAAAAATGATTTGTAGATTTAAAATCTTGAACAGGACTTTCAAGAGCTGGTTAAAAAAGACATCTGAAATCAATGCCGTGAGCCTAAACTATGAAAACAATTGCTCAAATCTAATCTTAAGATTGATATTTCTGAAATAAAATACATGATTGCTAGAGTGCAGAATAATCTTGTTGTTTTTTAATGAATGACGATGCTTTTTTAAAGCAACTAAGGGAAGCGATCTCCGATATCGTGTGGGAAAAAGGAAAAAACTATAGCTAACAATAAATCAGCGCTCACAAATTTACTAGGTTATCCATCAGCATAGAGCCCAGTGATTCTGGAAGAAGCCTATTAGGGTTTGAATGTGTACGAGGTTTCCTGTTTTCTCCGCCAAATTTAGTATATGGCCAAAACCAGAAAAGAAAGAGCGATACCTTGAAAGAAACCTTGAGCCTCCTCTCAGGATGGCGATCAGGCGGCAGCGTGGGCTCCGGGAGGGCCATCCTGGCGATGGCATCCTCCACGGAGTGGGCCTCGATCACCGAGTCGTCCCTGTTGGTGTTCTCGATCATCACCATCCGATCGTACTCCTCCTCGTCGGCGGTGCGGCTCTGGCGCTTCTTGGCGGCCTCGGCGGTCTGGAGGATGCGCTGCCGCTCCTCCTCGCGGCGTCGCTGGAGCTCGGCCTCGGTGACCTTGGGGACGGGAACGGAGACGCGGGCGGCCTTGCGGTCGGGCTTGCGCCCAGCGACCTCGAGCTCCCGCTGCTCCTGCTCGGCGAGCATGCGGTTCTCGGCGCGGCGAGCGGCGGCCTCGGCGCGTTTCTCGGCCTCATCCTCGCGCTTCTTGGCGGCGCGGGACTTGGAGCCCTCCGCCTCCCGCCAGTACTGCTCCTCCTTGTCCTTGGCGGCGCGGTCCTTGCGCTCCGCCTCCACAGCGCTCCGGCGGGCGTGTGCCGCCTCCGCCTTCGTGTTCACGCCCATCTTCTTCGGCATTGCGACCGATCGATCGCTTCCACCGCCACCCTCAAGACCGATCGATCGCTTGGCTGCCTGGAATTGTATTATTATTATTATTATTATTATTATTATAAGTACTTATTATTACTGGAACCGGCGAGGGTTAGAAAAGAACCAGAGCCAGGACGGATCTGCATTTTGCTTTCTGTTTTTGCTTTCAAATTTTTAGTTATTACTTTCTGTTTTTGTTTTTGTGTTTCGTCTTTCCTTTCAAGGACGCGATTCCGGATCTCCGCCCTTCATCCGTCCCCTCCTCATGATCCACCCGTTCGTCGCCGTTAGCGGTGTGGGTCCCTTGTGACGACTGGAACCTTCCGTTGTTTTCTACTGGGATGCACAAAGTTTGGTGGATGATCGCCAGCGCACAGCGTCATCCGTCATGTCGTGTATGCCAGACTGGGATGCCACGCATCACGGCAAGTCCAGAAACAAAATAGATGCCACTTCACAGGATCATGTTTTGGTTCGTCACATTGTATCCGGGCTGAGCTATATGAGGCTCAAAATTTTCCAAGAATAAGACCCAAAATCCGTAACCTTTGGCCCGATATTAATTTCTTTTGAGACTTTTACATATGAATAAAGTTGGATAGCGATTTCCGTTAAAAGAAACCCTAATATTATAATTCTTTCCCCATGCAGCACCCTCATATTAGTTTTTTCCCATAGAGCTCTTTTTCGGAACCCTATAGTTACTCTTTTGTTTTTTTCCTTTTTTTCTCTCTCTTCAAACTCATTCAATTGATATAATTGAGCCAACCCCAAATTTGAACATATTCAAAATAAATAAAAATAATATATATAAAGAAAAAATTTGAGCTTATTAAAAAAACAAAATTAATTAAAAAAGGGGATATAATAAGAATATAAAATCAATCTTTGTATAATTCTTTACTTACCACTTTTTACCTCAAAATTTTCTTTTCCTTGCTCTATTCGTACTGAATTTTACTTTGTTATTGTTATAGGAATCCACCAACAAATAAGGGATTAATCTTGCTTATTTGCTATACCACTATTGATTGAATAAACCCTTTTTTTTTCCTATTTTATTTTTTTCATATAAAAATCCTATTTATGTTGTGCCAACCTAACACAAATTCTTATTTTATTTATTTTTATCTATTATTTATTTTCTCAACATTACATATATATATATATATATATATATATATATATATATATATATATATATATATATATATATATATGTATGTATGTATGTATGTATGTATATGTATGTATATATATATGTGTGTGTATATGTATACAATATATATACACATATATATATATATATACATATACATATATATATATACATATATATATATATATAATAATCCCTATAATTTATTTTATTGAGATAATTTTGTTATAACATTCAACTGTAATATGTATATACATAAATGTAAATAGAATTATGCAAATAATTAACTTTAATTAAGTAAATAAAAAATTAATAATAATATCTACTTAAACATACATTATTATATCTTTAAACACTTAAACATGTACTACTATATACATTTTGTGTTACCGACTTCTTAAGTACTAATCAAATATTACGAGATCTTTCTTATCTAAAAAATATATTAATTAGTTCATTTAAGTCTCATTTATCTTTATTTGTATTATAGTAAACTTTTAATGGCCAAATTGAGGAGGAAGAGAATTATAAATTTATATGAGGAAAGACGTATATATATTAATACCTAATACTTTAAGTTTCGTAGTCTTATCAGTCATATTAAGAATATAATCTTGAATTTCTTATTTTGAGCCGTAATCAGTTCTTATAGTAACGTGACAGCTAATAACTTATTAGTAGATTTAAATCTATTTTCAATAACCTTCAAATATTCTTATGCACTAGTTGCATATGATAATAAAGTCATGATATTATTTATAATTATTATTCTTATAAACATTAGACTGAGCCTATTAGATCATTCCTAAACATATATTTCATTAACTTGTTATATAGTACTTTCATTAATTAAGTTTACATACTTTTCAACAATCATTGCTAGGCTAGGATCTAATCCACTTAGTGTGAACTACATATGCTCTAACCATTCTAAATAATTTGAATCAGAGAATACAAGGACACTAGAAGAATGAGAATATATAGAGGGAAGTACCATTATAAAATATAAGATAATATTAATATTTTGAGTCCTCAAAATATGATGAACTATTGATATCATCTATATTTCATCTTTGAGTGAAATATTAACATATATAATAGTCATTGAAAATTATTTAAGAATAATAATATTATCTTTATGGAATAGTTTTAATATAATCTTAAACTATAAGATATCCAAAATAGTATTATTTTACCCTATCACATAATTATTCAAAGTAGATTTTCCTTTAGACTTATTTAAATCTCCAAATTATATATATATATATATATATATATATATATATATATATATATATATATATATATATATATCAATGTCAATATTATCTTTCTTGATATCATTTAATACTAATTTTTAATATAATTTTATAAGTCATTAGTCCAAATCATTTTGGTTGCTACAAAATCAATATAATCATATAAAATATAGTTTAAAACATCTTATTAATGGTAGAATATTTATTATAATTCATACCTCCTTTCATCCTAGACTATTTTGGTAACTACAAGTCAAATAAAACTTAGGTATATAAGTTACAAATAATATTTACTAATTTTTTATTAATATTATTTATATAAAAATAATTTAATAATAATAAAATAATAACCATAATAGTTATTGAACATAAATAAGTATAAAAGAAAACTCATATGATAATTGTAATTATGATAAAACATAAATCATATTTTTTATATGAAAGATAAATATTATTTTATATTTTTAAACATATACATGTAAATAACTACATAAATATCTAAAAATAATACTTTGAATTTAAGATCATATGAAATCCTATAAAAGAAATTCATAATTTATAATTTTTTATAGTTTCATATGAAATCCTAAATTAGACCAATTAACTCTATTTAATTAGGTAAGCCTAGAATTGGACTACTAAAAATAAGTTAGTTGATTTAGGCTAAGCATTGGCTTAATTAGGTTAGTTAAAATTAAAATTGATCAAAGTTAAAAATTGGCAAAGATTTGACTTTCCTCAAATTTGGTCAAAATTAAGATTGATTAAATCTAAATCTAATTAAGCAGTCATAATCAAGTTCGACAAAAAATTTAGGATTGACCAAAATTGAGGCTTAATCAAAATTAAAATTTGACCAAATCAAGATGGTTAATATTTAAATTGGTTTAATAACAAAGTGTAATAGGTTAAAAATAGGGTAGATTGGGCAGGTTTTGACTAAAGTTGATGAGATCGGGTCAACATTTGATTTTGATCGATTAGGTCAAAATCACATAGGGCGCACCCTTAATGATCCCCACCCTCTCCCACCCCCACCCCCACCCTTTTTTTTTTTTTTTTGTGGCACCTTCCACCACCACCATATGTTCAATAGTAATGGCCGACCACACCACACTGATGCTTATTAGACCAACAATTACTGGTGCCATAGTCTCACGCCCAAACATGCACAACCACCGGGCATAAGTATCGGAATGATGCCCAATAGGGTTCTTGCCCTCTTGTATAGTCATCGCTTGCTTGCGTCGATTGTCACTCACCTGTGTCATTTATCGTTGCTACCATCCATATCCATATTAACATTAGGACGTCCAATGGAACCACCACTTGTTGTGACACTACAGTCACCCAACAATATCATTGGTCTTGTTGTTGCCCACTATTGCAGCATTGCTACCTATAACTCGCATGCATTGTCATTCCTATGGTATCGTTGATCGCCTGCACCATGTGTTGCATGGTTACTATGCTTAGCAACAATTGTTGCATGCAGCACGGTCATCGGCAAACACCACCTTGGTGTTGAGCCAATGAGTGTAGTGACCTTCGACCGTAATAGCGCACAACATATATAGTAGCATTGCACTTTCTATCACTACCCATGATAGAACCAATGACAAAGATTATGTAGTAACGTATACTCGTGGCATCATCATTGGATGTGCAAATAAACCTGATCACCTACAAGCAGGCAACATACGGCAAGGGTGGACGGAATAAGCAATTAGATCGAATAACCCTTCATAAGAGAAGGGCGATAATATAAACAAATTTAATTTTTTACGACCTAAGATATTTGATTTTAAAATATCATGATACCAATTGTTAGCATAAAATCATAATCATATTATTATGTAAAATAATTTTAATGTTAGAATATGAATATATTTATTTGATTATTAAAACATACTCCATAGTTCAATATGTAGAATATAATAACATGGATCTATAATGAGAACTAGACTTGTCTTCTCTTCTTTTTCTATCTTTCATATGATTACTATGAGTGATAGAATAGAGATAAAGGGAGATGTGAATAAATCAATAATATTGATCATGTCTATGTATTATATTATATCATATCATATAATACATAGTCCATAAGATATTCTATCTATTTATAAAGAGTCTCAAATATGTGATTAGAAGAGTCTCTCCCATCAAGATTATTTCCTAAAGAATCCTATCATCAGTGGGTTTTTATTAACTGATAATCATAATTCAAATCTAATTAGAATTATAATATATCTTATCTAATTAGATAAAATTATATAATTTAATAATATAATCATAATTTACATTGTTTCACTTGATAATTTATATGAGAATGATGTGGTGTCTTCAAATTTATTATGAACTTGAAGTATAATTTACTTGTAATTTATTTAATAAGTATTATCTTATTTTCATATCATTAGTAGTGCTTTATTCTTTTACATGTTGATGGCTGGGCACGTGTTTAATATTTTATCTCTAATTTTTTTAGAAAAAATCAAATTCAATTGATAAGTGTTGGGAAATCTAGGATGACATCACATGCATAGTGGAAGAACATAAAAAAATCTTAGAATTTTTCACAAAAAAAATATCACATCCTGGATATATATATATATATATATATATATATATATATATATATATATATATATATATATATATATATATATTTTCACACATTTAGACCAAATAGATAAATATCACTTTATTCATCATTCATAAATATTTATTACAATTCATTTATTACAATCCATTTATCCATCGAATCATAAATAGAAAAGTAAATATAGTGATGTTAACTTTAAGAATCATCCAAGTGGCTCTACCTAGCGGTAGAGGAAGGTTTGCTCTCCACTATAATATGATTTAGTACTAGAGGGAGGCTGCTCTGAAAATCAAAAACAAAGAAAATTCAACAACACTGAGTAAGAATCCCAAAAGTCAACTCAAAATGTATACATGATCAAAATTGTTCTCCCAACAGCGGATGGAGGCAAACTCATATCGCACTCCCAACAGCGGATGGAGTGGTGTCCCACACCTGCCAAAGTGGGGACACATTCCTCCCAACAACGGATGGAGGAACCGTCCAACCGCCACGTCTAATGGCCCGCTAATTCCCAAAGGGAATCGCCCTACCTGCTCTAAATAACATAATCTCACACCGGTCATGTACATATCGGGATGAAATAACACATTTAAAATATTTTTTTTTTAAACATCATCAATATCAAATAATATAAATTAGCCATCAATTGACTTGAACTATAGTTCAATCGATCCAATTGAACTCAATTTACTAGAACCTAACTGAACCAATCTCTAATCCTTATTTAACTAGTCTGAAACCACCCTAGACTAGTATAATTTAAACTAGATTAGGTTCAATTTAGGTTAAACTAACTTGAATAAGTCAATCAATTCGGAATCACCCTGAATTGATCTAGACTAATTAAGCCTAGTTTAATTCAATCAATGTTTGGGCTCAAATTCAATAATAATATTAGGCTAGATTGGGTCTGCCCTAGTCATGTACATTATACATAACTGAGCATGCATCACACAAAGCTGGCCCAGCCCTGGCCCATGGACTGGTCATGTGCATCGCATGTGACCGCCTATGATGGTTGGGCTGGGTTAGCCTACGGGCCAAGGCCTGACCTGTGGGTTGAGCCTGGCCTACGAGTTAGGCTTGGTCTACTGACTAGGCCTAGCTAGTGGGCTATGGCCTGACCTATGGGTTGAGTTTGTCCTATGAGCAATTTCAATCCAAGTAATATCAAATTTTATACCGTAATATAAATTCATTAACACTATAAATAAAAATATAATAACACATTAAATGATAGATAAGGAGATAAACTTTAATACAAGGAAATATCATCCTATGAATAGAAATCATAACACATTAAAAGATAGACTAGGAGATAAGTTTTAATACAAGGAATAATCTTCTAAATTCAAATAAAAATCATGCTTTCAACACATATAAAATTTCATCATATTCTAGTCAAAATTTAAATCATTCAGAACAACATATTTTAAATTTTAGATCAAAGAATATCAAACAAGATTTTAGATAATATATTTTAATCTAACAAGATTTTAATCCAAATAAGATTAAATATGAAATGTAATGCTAGGAAATATCATATAAAACATATAAATTTTGAACATATTTAAATCTATAATAAAAACCTTAATCATTGGTCAAAGAATATTATAAAAACTTTAACTGATTACTTTAATGTAAAATTTTTGATATTTAAAGAATTGATACATATTTTTCAAACTACAAAACTTTCAACATAATCAAAATAAAAACTAAAACTTTTATATTCAAGAAAGGTAGGAAACCTACCTCTCGTCAGCAAAATATAACTCCTCGTTCCTCCCGCTACTAGGCTCGACTAGGTGAGGAACGAAGAAGAGAAATCCCTCCCCTTAAATAGGAGGAGTTGAGCCTCCATTAAAGGAAATATATTTTTATTTTTATTTTTATTTAATATAGATTATTTCTATTTAATATATTAACAAATATGATCTCATCCTATTTGGAATGCTTAATAATTATTTTCTAATTTACATTAATAAATAAGGAAATAAATTAAGATTTCCTAAATTACAATGTCAAGTAAGGAAAATAAAATTTAAATCTTAATCTTAAATATTTGATTTGATTACAAAAAAGGTTTTATTGTCGTGTAAAGATTGGTATGCAAAAAACCCATAAAACCAAAAACTTAGTATATAAGAAAAATATGTTATCTAGAGAGATTGTATATCCTTGAAAACCTACAGATCTATGAGATAGGATGAAGAATGTTAACTTTCCTCCTCTATAGAGATGATCCATATGGTAGGGGCTACGAAGACACTCCTCAAATCACTACCCAAATCTCTTCCTTGCATGCACCATACAATTAAGAAGGGGCTACCCCTTCTTACTGTCCACACACCCCAAATAGGGGCTGCAGGTTTAGGACGAGAAGGGGAGAGAAGAATATGAGATGGCAGCCAAAAAACCTGGCTTATAGTCCAATGGTTTCTTCTTATTTATAGAGGCCCCATTGTCAACTTAACCATAATAGATCATATCATATTGAGTACTGGATCTTCATCCAACTACTCAAGCCTCTTAGATTAGTGGGTCTCTACCCAATAATCTCTTATTAGCTTTTATTGGATCTCATCCATAGGATCCAATAATTCATGGGCTTATTGGATATCCAATAAGATAGGAGCTCTAAGGTCCAATATCTTATATCTGAACCTCTACTCATCACCTACCATATGTGTATGATCTTAAGGTCCAATATCGAGTTGGTCGTGAGTTATACTTGTCAGAACTTCTTCTGGCTCAATGAATTATTATCTTATCTCCATAATAATTTACTGACTCATCAACTGCGTGTTAGGATCAAGAGCACTAAGAGGGGGTGAATTAGTGTAGCGGAAAACTTTCTACGATAAAAATCGTGTTCGTTCGATAAAAATGATTTCGGTAGGAAAGTCGATTCGTAAATAACTTTAACTTTTGATTAAGCGAGATGCAGCAAAGATATAAGTGCAGTTTGTAGTTATGGTTCAAATCAGATAGTAGGCACAAACTGAAATATGATATTCGTACGAAAAAACTAATTTACATCTAAATGCTGATTCGTAAATCGCTTGATTAAGCAAGATGCAGTTAAAGCAAGGATATAAAGGCAGTTTGCAATTATGATAGAAATCAAAACGTAAACGCAAACTGAAATATGATGATCGTACGATAAAACTGATTTACGTCTAAACGCCGATTCGGAAAGTGCAAAGCTTGAAACCCGATCGTATATGCGCAGAAAGCAGTAAGCTTTTAAGGAGATTTACAGTAAGGATAAGATGCTCAAAGTAAATGCAAACCGAGATTTAGAGTGGTTCGGTCAATCTTGACCTACTCCACTTTTGGCTTCCTCCACCGACGAGGTCACTGACGTCAACTAGAGGCCTTCCTTCAATAGGCGAAGGCCAACCACCCTTTTACAGTTTCACTCCTTTTGACGAGCTTAGGAGACAACCCTTACAGAATTTTCTCTCCTCTCTTTAAAGATCAGAACTTGGAAGAAAAGAGGGAGAAGAACTTTTGGCCTTTACAACAATTTTGAGCTATAAGAATCACAGAATAAGATCAGGATTTCGGTGTATGTGTTTTACCTTTCAGTGTTGAATGGGTGGGGTATTTATAGGCCCCAACCCAGTTTGAATTTGGAGCTCAAAACTGTCAATTCTCGAAATTTCGGGATCTGGCGGTTGCACCTCCTGACTAGAGCGGTTGCACCGCCTGATAGAGCTCGAAGACTGAGCCTCTGGCAGTGCCACCTCCTGTCAGAGGTAGTTGCACCTCCTGCCAGAGCTCGAAGACCGAGCTCAGGCGGTGCCACCTCCTGACTGATGCGGTTGCACCGCTCAGCCATAGCTCGGAGACCGAGCCCAAGCAGTGCCACCTCTGTCAGGGGCGGTTGCACCTCCTGCCAGAGCTCGAAGACTGAGCTTAGGCAGTGCCACCACCTGGCAGAAATCAGGGTCCGAATGGGTTGATCCATTCGGCCCAATTTGGGTTTTTTCAAGGGCCCAATTGCCCCAAGATTAAGTTAATGGGATCATCTCCCATTTTCAACTTAATCAATGTGCTAACTACGATTTTTCCTAAGATATTTACTGCAACTTGCTCTGGTACGTTAATCGCTTCTTCCGGCGAACTTCCGACGATCATCCGATGAACCCTCGGTGATGCTCCTATGTGTTAGGATCAAGAGCACTAAGAGGGGGGGGGGGTGAATTAGTGCAGCGGAAATCTTATAATAATTTAAAAACCAAAAGCTGCGTTCGTTCAAAAACTATTATGATGCAAAAGCAAATTCTCAGTTTGTATCTAAGTGCAGTTTGCGTCTAAGCGCAGATTGCGTTTAAGCGCAGTTTTGCGTCTAAGCGCAGTTTTGCGTCTAAGCGCAGTTTTGCGTCTAAACTCAGATTTACGTCTAAATGCAGATTTACGTCTAAACGCAGATTTACGTCTAAACGCAGTTTTACGTCTAAACGCAGTTTTACGTCTAAACGTAGATTTACGTCTAAACGCAGTTTTACGTCTAAACGCAGTTTTACGTCTAAACGCAGATTTACGTCTAAACGCAGTTTTACGTCTAGACGCAGATTTACGTCTAAACTTTGAAACTCGTTTGTATACTCGCAGAAGGCAGTATGCAGTTGAAATCAAGACGTAAACGTGAACTGAAATCTGATGATTGAGCGAGGAAAGTCGATTTACGTCTGAATGCAGTTTTACGTCTAAATGTTGAAACTCGTTCGTAAAATCGTAGAGAACAGATTGCAGTTATTAATAGGATTAAAATGTAAGCGTAAACTGCAAGGAAGCTCGTTCGTAAAAGCGCGGAAAACAGTTCTGCAGAATCAAACGTAAACGTAAACTGTAATGTATGAAAATACGAAGTTACGTCTGAATGCAGATTTGGAAGAACAGCACTTAGAACTTGTTCGTGAAAGCGCAGAGAGCAGTAGTGATGAGGGAGGTTTGCAGTAATGATAAAGTGCTCGAAAATAAACGCAAACCAGAGATTTAGAGTGGTTCGGTCAGCCTTGACCTACTCCACTTTTGGCTTCCTCCACCGATGAGGTTGCCGACGTCAACTAGGTGCCTTCCTTCAATGGGCGAAGGCCAAACTTCCCTCTTACAATTTCTCTCCTTTTGACAGGCTCAGGAGACAACCTTTACAGACCTTTCTCTCCTCACTTTACAACTGAAAACTTGAAGAACAGAAGGAGGAGACTTAAAGGATTTACAACACTTTTGAGCTCTTAGAATCACAGAAAAGATCAAGATTTCGGTGTAGGTCTGTATCTTTTCAGTGCTGAATGGGTGGGGTATTTATAGGCCCCAACCCAATTCAAAATTCGAGCTCAAAACGATCAAATCGATCAAATCCCAGAATTCTGGGATCAGGCGGTTGCACCTCTCGACTGGAGAGGTGGCACCGCCTGGCAGAGCTCGAAGACTGAGCTCTGCCGATTGCTTCTCTCTGCCAGAGCTCGAAGACTGAGCTCGATGGTTGCATCACCTGGCAGAGCTCGAAGACTGAGCTTGGTGATTGCATCACCTGGCAGAGCTCGAAACTGAGCTCGGTGGTTGCATTACCTGGCAGAGCTCCAAGCTGAGCTCAGGCTGATCCACCTCTCTGCCAAAGCTCGAAGACTGAGCTTGGTGAATGCATCACCTGGCAGAGCTCGAGACTGAGCTCAGGCTGATGCACCTCTCTGCCAGAGCTCGAAGACTGAGCTCGGTGGTTGCATCGCCTGGCAGAGCTCGGAACTTGAGCTCTGGCGGTGCAACCTCTTGGCTGGGGCGGTTGCACCTCCCAGCCTCGCAGCCCAGGCGGTTGCACCTCCTGGCTGGGGCGGTTGCACCTCTCAACCCCACAGCCCAGGCGGTTGCACCTCCTGGCTGGGGCGGTTGCACCTCTCAACCCCACAGCCCAGGCGGTTGCACCTCCTGGCTGGGGCGGTTGCACCTCTCAACCCCACAGCCCAGGCGGTTGCACCTCCTGGCTGGGGCGGTTGCACCTCCCAACCCCACAGCCCAGGCGGTTGCACCTCCTGGCTGGGGCGGTTGCACCTCCCAACCTCGCAGGAAGACATAGCCTGGGCGGTGCTACCTCCAAGCTGGAGAGGTGGCACCTCTTCACTATTCCAGCTCACTTGGTTTGGCTCCAAACTTGGTCCAAACCAGTCCGAACTTGGGCCTAATTGGCCCCTACTTGGGTTATAGGATTAACACCTAATCCTAACCCTAATTAACGTGCTAACTATGAATTTAAAGACATTTTCTAAGCTATTACAAAGTCCGCAAGTCAAGACTTCTTCTAGCGAGCTTCCGGCAAACTTCCGGCGGTCTTCCGATGAACTCTCGGAAACCATTCTGCGGACTCCCGGCAAGCTCCTAGACTTCACGATTTGTTCTTAGCGAGTTCCAACGAGCTTCTTCGGCAAGCTCCGATCTTTCTCGGCGAGCTCCGCGAACTCCCAACGAATCTTCGGACTTCCGTCGAACTCTCGAACTCGCAACAAATCCATCGCGCTTGACTCCGACACTTTGTTTCGCTTTATGTCTTCATCGTTATCATAGTTAATCCTGCACAACAAAACAAAACTTCAATCGAGACAATTAATCCTAAGCAATTAACCAAGTTGTCCGACATGTCATTGGTCCCTCGACGCTTCGTCCGATTCTTCGGCGCATCGTCCTCTCGTGCAGCCTATTGCCCAATCGGCCAGTTGACTCCGCAACTCCGATATCCTTGGCACAATACCCGCTCTTCTTGGCCCGATGCCCGAGTTCACGGCCCGAAGCCTTCTGTCGATACGTCGACCGATCCACCGGCCCGACGTCCAATCTTCTGACATGTTCCTTCGGCACAACATGATTTTCCTGCTTTAATTGTCTCATCCTGATCGAAGCATCCTGCGTCACTCAAAACGCAGATTAAATCATAAACATATATCAAGTAGTTTCATCATCAAAATACGAGATTCAACAATCTCCCCCTTTTTGATGATGACAATCACTTGATGACGGAGTTAAACTTAACTCCCGGAGTTTAAACAAACTCCCCCTATCAATATGCCATATTGATAGAACCTTGAATTCAAACTGAATTCAAGTCATTGCAATATTCATCATGAATACTTGCAACACGTCAACATGAACTTATGCATAAACTTATGCATCACATGTCATGTCATCAACATACTTCTCCCCTTTGTCATCAACAAAAAGGAGAAGTACTACAATCAAGTGTGTGTGATATTGGTTCAACTCATTGCATGAAAATCATAATATCAAGTTTTATCATCATGCAAGTTTGCTAATATCAAATACCAACATGAAAAATTGCGATGTAGGCTTTTGATATCATAATGCAAACATTTCAAGTGTTTATCAATTATAGCATTTCATCACATGGTAGGATATCAACGCGTAAAATTACGATACAAGTTCTTGATATCTTAACGCATGATGAAAACATGGCATAATACAAGTTTGGCAATTATAGCATCAATTCATATATCTCTTAATGATGCAAGTATTGCAAATATGGCAATCATATCAATTCATATATCTCTTGATGATGCAAGCCTAGCATCAGTGTTCATAGCATTAATTCATATATTTCTCCCCCTTTGTCATCAACAAAACGGAGAACGATATAAGCAAATTTTAAGCATAAGTGCTTGTTGTTATGTATGTGAAATAAATCCTTGCAAGTAAAAACACTTTCATCCATATTCATCAAATCCATTTCTCAAAAAATATTTTTCACATGATGTGTGTATGAGAGATGTATTTGCTAGTCAATTACATATGTCAAAAATCAATGATATGAACTAAACTTGATATGGCATATGCTTGTTAAGTTTGGAAGAGAGTGAACTTGATATGTTAGACTCAAGAGAATCCGAAAATGAAATTTGAGTCTTTCTTCCATTCGAACAAGGTTTTGCTATAGATATTCAATTACAATCATGAAGGTAAAGCATGCTTGTTATCATGGAAGTTTTGTATTCAAGCACATAATTTTCAACATGTAATTGTGTAAAATCATTATGCCAGTCAAGTGATTCAATCATTCAATCAAGAAGGTTCGAAAAATAATTTTAACACGTTCAATCATTAAGACGTATTTTTGCCATTGTTTTTCAAATTCAATCATAAAGATAAGACATACTCATCATCATGATAGTATGATAGCAGGTTTACCATATACAAGCTAGCAAAAAATTTGTACATTTTAAGGCCCGCAAGCTAGCAATTTTGAGATGTTCAAGAAAGCAACTCTTGCTTCTTGATATATGCAAATTTGTCAAGTTTTGCTAGATGTGCAAGTTAGCATTTTTGCCTCTTGAGATAGGCAAGCTAGCAATCAAGTTTTTTCATCTTCTTGACTTGTACAAGCTAGCTATCTCCCCCTTTGTCATTGTCAACAAGGGAAAAACCCTTTACATCAATTTCTAAATCATGACAAAGGTAAGTAATCATTCTTATTTGTGCATCATTATAGTTTCAATGCACAAATTCATTAACATTACATTTCAAAAAATTTATGCATGATACCGAAAAATCAATCATCATGAGCATATCAAACATGATATTCAAGCATTCGTGATATATCATTTTGGCAGCATGATCATAGATATTCAAATGATGGTATCTAGAATTCATTACATCCTATTATGCATGATCATTAACTCCTCATTTGTATTTCATGCATTATTTCATTTCATCTCATAAGGAATATCAAGAAGAGTTATTGGATGATGAGATAAATATTTTATGAATACACAGAATATCATAAGTGTTTCATGTATCCATATTATCACATGAAGCATATTATCATTTTTAAGATTCATAACATGAATAATGTTATTACTATTTCATCAAAATCAGTTTCGAGATTCACATAATATCATGAAATCATTAATCTCGATAAAATGGGAAAAACATTTTCTTTTTAAGTGATTCTTTTAACACATCATAAAAAAGAAAAACTCATTCATAATTCAAGTGATTTACAAGATATCATAAATGAATTTATCACTTGTATTTCACCAAAATCGAGAACTCTAGAGTTAGAAAATGATTGAAGCATTTAATCTGATTGAAGAATGATTCATATTTAAAGTGTAGCATTTGTCAAATCTGAAATCATCAAAATATACATTCTTGCTTCTCAAGCACATAAATAAGATTAATCTCACTAGGTGTAAAATCATTAGATTTCTATCTTGCATTAACATAAGACATGCAATTTTCATTATCATTTTCAAGATTACAAGCATGATCATATTTTTGCATTCTCATTGTTAAATTATTAAAAATATAATTTTCAAGAAAATTTAAAGAAAAAGAAAAATGCATCATGAAAAGCATCATGTAATTTCGAAGTAAATTAGGGGGATTTCGATTACCTCATCATTGTAGGCTGTTAAGGCGTAGTTTGCCGCCTTGCTTTTGTTGACTTTCTCTTCTTCGGAGGAGCTCGATTCATCCCAATTTTTGTTCTTCTTCTTGCGTTTAAAGCAAGTAGTTCCATTCTTTTTGCTTTTTAATTTTCGTTTCATTTTAAGTTCACCATCACTTGAGCTTATGCTCGAGTGGTCTTCAAATGTTCTATGTCCCAAATCCTTCCTGTTCTTTGGAAGGTTGGTTTGTTCATCATTGTCCTCATCACTTGAGTCATCGCTCAAGTGGCATTCATTTGTCCAGAGTTCCAAATCCTTCCTGTTCTTTGGAAGGTGGTTCTCAAGTTCTTCACGTGCATTGCACGTCATTTCATATGTGATCAATGAACCAATTAGTTCTTCAAGTGGAAAATGGTTCAAGTTTTTCGATTCTTGAATAGCAGTTACTTTTGAATCCCAAGTTTTAGAAAGTGAGCGCAAAACTTTGTTAACGAGTTCAAAATCCGAAAAGCTTTTACCAAGTGATTTTAAACCATTGACGACATCCGTAAAACGGGTGTACATGTCAACAACGGTTTCGCTTGGTTTCATATGAAAAAGCTCGAAATCAAGCAGTAGAATATTAACTTTCGAGTCTTTGACTCTACTAGTTCCCTCGTGCGTGATTTCAAGAGTGCGCCAAATATCGAAAGCCGTTTCACACGTAGAAATCCGATTGAACTCATTTTTGTCCAATGCGCAAAATAAGGCATTCATAGCCTTTGCGTTTAAAGAAAAATTCTTCTTCTCCAAAACCGACGATTCGTTCATCGGTTTGGAAGGAAGTTGAAAACCGTTTTCAATGATATTCCATAAATCCAGATTTAGAGAAATTAAGAAAACTCTCATTCGAGTTTTCCAATAAGTGTAGTCCAATCCGTTAAAGAACGGTGGACGAAAGACCGAACAGCCCTCTTGAAAAGTCATTTCTCTCGGGTGTAAATCCGAAATGAGAAATACCCCGCTCTGATACCAATTGTTAGGATCAAGAGCACTAAGAGGGGGGGGGTGAATTAGTGCAGCGGAAATCTTATAATAATTTAAAAACCAAAAGCTGCGTTCGTTCAAAAACTATTATGATGCAAAAGCAAATTCTCAGTTTGTATCTAAGTGCAGTTTGCGTCTAAGCGCAGATTGCGTTTAAGCGCAGTTTTGCGTCTAAGCGCAGTTTTGCGTCTAAACTCAGATTTACGTCTAAATGCAGATTTACGTCTAAACGCAGATTTACGTCTAAACGCAGTTTTATGTCTAAACGCAGTTTTACGTCTAAACGCAGTTTTACGTCTAAACGCAGATTTACGTCTAAACGCAGTTTTACGTCTAAACGCAGTTTTACGTCTAAACGCAGATTTACGTCTAAACGCAGTTTTACGTCTAGACGCAGATTTACGTCTAAACTTTGAAACTCGTTTGTATACTCGCAGAAGGCAGTATGCAGTTGAAATCAAGACGTAAACGTGAACTGAAATCTGATGATTGAGCGAGGAAAGCCGATTTACGTCTGAATGCAGTTTTACGTCTAAATGTTGAAACTCGTTCGTAAAATCGTAGAGAACAGATTGCAGTTATTAATAGGATTAAAATGTAAGCGTAAACTGCAAGGAAGCTCGTTCGTAAAAGCGCGGAAAACAGTTCTGCAGAATCAAACGTAAACGTAAACTGTAATGTATGAAAATACGAAGTTACGTCTGAATGCAGATTTGGAAGAACAGCACTTAGAACTTGTTCGTGAAAGCGCAGAGAGCAGTAGTGATGAGGGAGGTTTGCAGTAATGATAAAGTGCTCGAAAATAAATGCAAACCAGAGATTTAGAGTGGTTCGGTCAGCCTTGACCTACTCCACTTTTGGCTTCCTCCACCGATGAGGTTGCCGACGTCAACTAGGTGCCTTCCTTCAATGGGCGAAGGCCAAACTTCCCTCTTACAATTTCTCTCCTTTTGACAGGCTCAGGAGACAACCTTTACAGACCTTTCTCTCCTCACTTTACAACTGAAAACTTGAAGAACAGAAGGAGGAGACTTAAAGGATTTACAACACTTTTGAGCTCTTAGAATCACAGAAAAGATCAAGATTTCGGTGTAGGTCTGTATCTTTTCAGTGCTGAATGGGTGGGGTATTTATAGGCCCCAACCCAATTCAAAATTCGAGCTCAAAACGATCAAATCGATCAAATCCCAGAATTCTGGGATCAGGCGGTTGCACCTCTCGACTGGAGAGGTGGCACCGCCTGGCAGAGCTCGAAGACTGAGCTCTGCTGATTGCTTCTCTCTGCCAGAGCTCGAAGACTGAGCTCGATGGTTGCATCACCTGGCAGAGCTCGAAGACTGAGCTTGGTGATTGCATCACCTGGCAGAGCTCGAAACTGAGCTCGGTGGTTGCATCACCTGGCAGAGCTCCTAGCTGAGCTCAGGCTGATCCACCTCTCTGCCAAAGCTCGAAGACTGAGCTTGGTGAATGCATCACCTGGCAGAGCTCGAGACTGAGCTCAGGCTGATGCACCTCTCTGCCAGAGCTCGAAGACTGAGCTCGGTGGTTGCATCGCCTGGCAGAGCTCGGAACTTGAGCTCTGGCGGTGCAACCTCTTGGCTGGGGCGGTTGCACCTCCCAGCCTCGCAGCCCAGGCGGTTGCACCTCCTGGCTGGGGCGGTTGCACCTCTCAACCCCACAGCCCAGGCGGTTGCACCTCCTGGCTGGGGCGGTTGCACCTCCCAACCCCACAGCCCAGGCGGTTGCACCTCCTGGCTGGGGCGGTTGCACCTCCCAACCTCGCAGGAAGACATAGCCTGGGCGGTGCTACCTCCAAGCTGGAGAGGTGGCACCTCTTCACTATTCCAGCTCACTTGGTTTGGCTCCAAACTTGGTCCAAACCAGTCCGAACTTGGGCCTAATTGGCCCCTACTTGGGTTATAGGATTAACACCTAATCCTAACCCTAATTTACATGCTAACTATGAATTTAAAGACATTTTCTAAGCTATTACAAAGTCCGCAAGTCAAGACTTCTTCTAGCGAGCTTCCGGCAAACTTCCGGCGGTCTTCCGATGAACTCTCGGAAACCATTCTGCGGACTCCCGGCAAGCTCCTAGACTTCACGATTTGTTCTTAGCGAGTTCCAACGAGCTTCTTCGGCAAGCTCCGATCTTTCTCGGCGAGCTCCGCGAACTCCCAACGAATCTTCGGACTTCCGTCGAACTCTCGAACTCGCAACAAATCCATCGCGCTTGACTCCGACACTTTGTTTCGCTTTATGTCTTCATCGTTATCATAGTTAATCCTGCACAACAAAACAAAACTTCAATCGAGACAATTAATCCTAAGCAATTAACCAAGTTGTCCGACATGTCATTGGTCCCTCGACGCTTCGTCCGATTCTTCGGCGCATCGTCCTCTCGTGCAGCCTATTGCCCAATCGGCCAGTTGACTCCGCAACTCCGATATCCTTGGCACAATACCCGCTCTTCTTGGCCCGATGCCCGAGTTCACGGCCCGAAGCCTTCTGTCGATACGTCGACCGATCCACCGGCCCGACGTCCAATCTTCTGACATGTTCCTTCGGCACAACATGATTTTCCTGCTTTAATTGTCTCATCCTGATCGAAGCATCCTGCGTCACTCAAAACGCAGATTAAATCATAAACATATATCAAGTAGTTTCATCATCAAAATACGAGATTCAACACTACGGACTTCCGGCAAACTCCTGGACTTACGACGATCCACTTGGCGAGTTCCGACGAGCTTCTTTGGCAAGCTCATGGACTTCTTGGATTTGTTCCTGCAGAACCTCCGACGACTGTCCGAACTTCCGTCGAACTCTCGAACTCCCAACGTGATCATTGTCTTGACTCCGGCACAACTCCTGTTGCATATCTTATTTTCATCGTAGTTAATCCTGCACACTTATCTCAACATATAGATTAGATAACAAATGACAATTGACTTCATCATCAAAATCCGAGATTCAACAATCTCCCCCTTTTTGATGATGACAATCAATTGATAATGGAGTTAACCTTAACTCCCCCTATCTATATGCCATACTTGAGATAAGTCATTCTTGAATTCAAAACATTTGAATTCAAGAGACATATTGATAAGTTAAAATCATTTAAACTTATCAATACTCCTATCATGATTCCCATCATGATGTTTCTCTCTGAAGATGATGTCAAGGCTTGACATTCATTTTCAAATTTTACATAACAGGTTTGAATGATGGTAATAGTAGCAATTCATCATATTGTAAGATATCAACATGTAAAACTACGAAGTAAGATTTTGATATCATTACAAGATACAAACAAGGCATAATGCAAATTATAGCAATCATAGCATCAACTCATATATCTCTTGGTGATACAAACATGGCATTAATACTCATATATTTCTCCCCTTTTGTCATCAACAAAAAGCATGGTAATTGTGATAGCAGGAGAACAATAAGCAAATTTTGAGCATAAGTGTGATAGGTGTTCATGCCTTTACATGTTATTTTCCAAGCATATAAAGGAAAGCATGATACATAGATTGCTTTGAATACTTCTTCCTTTTTATTTGTTATAATCTTTTTGCATGAAGGAGGAAAGCTATTTGTGATTTTACTTTGAGTGAAGTTAAAATCGATGAGAGATTAAATCATGCTTCATTTTTACAAGGATCAAGATATGTATGTGAAACAAGTCTCTGCAAGTAAAAACACTATCATCCATATTTCAAGATGGAATTTATAAACAGGAATCATTTCATTAAATCCATTTCAGAAAAATATTTTTCATAAGTGTATGAGAAAATCCGATTGTTAGGATACCAATTGTTAAGCGAATCCGAAAATGAAATTAACACTTTCATGCATTCAGACAAGACTATACTATTGATTTTCAAATACAATCATGAAAACAAAACATGCTTATTGTTATGGAAATTTTTGTATTCAACACATAATTTCCAACATGTTATTTAGGCATGTAATGACAATCAAGTGATTTGATCATTCAATAAAGTCCGAAAGATAATTTTAACTAGTTTATGTATTCGGACACATCAACATTCCTAAATCTCTTCTTATGAAATCAAATTGTTCTTCACTTAGAGGTTTTGTAGAAATATCAGCTAGTTGATGTTTAATATTATGGCAATATGATGCATCAACTGCATTGGTATATCATTTTCTCAAATCATATTTATCATGGAAACCAAAACATTTAATTTCAATGTAAAATCCGATAGTGAGTAACGAGATTAAACAATGAGTGATGTTCATAACTCTGCTCACAAACAAATACATCAGGTAACCATATCAAAGATCAAGGCACAGGGCATTGTGATGAGTAACATAAAGAGTTTACAATAATAATAGGTGATTGTGTTCATATATACACGTACAAGCTCATTCAGGAGGTGGAAAATTAAATTACCTAAATAAAGAGTCAAATTATCGATGAATTTGCTGTAGCTCAGATAGGATTTGATCTTGTCGATGTTCAAGTCGTTCTTGTCTTTGTTCAAATCGGTCCATCCGAATCCCAATATCTTTGACAGATGATGTATGCGCTTGCTTAAATGAATGTGTTTCCTCAAAGGGACAAATCAGAGGAGATTGAGTACCCCTAAAGATTTGTGTTTCTAATTTTGGTTCAGGTTGAGGGGGATCAGTTCTTCTAGGCATTCTAACCCAGTTACCGTTTCTATAAACACATCTTAATCGGTGAAGTAGATTTTTATTTATTATGCTAAACCTATCTACTTTTATTACTTCTTCTTCCGATGGTATTGGAATATCGTAGGCTTTCAGTATTCTAGTGATTATACCACCATATGGAAGCATCATGTCTTTCTTAGATAGTTCTAACATGTTTTGCTGGATAAGATAACCAAGACAGATGTCATGTCCTTTCATGATCCAATACATAGTTCCTAATTCTAATTGGCTTACTTCATTATGATGGTATTATTTAGGGAGAATGATGCTAGTTAGGATATGATGAAGTACCTTAGTGTTTAGTGGCAGTAGATGTTCACAACTTTTAGGAACAAATGCTAAGTTGGGATTGGCAAAAATTGTTCCTAAGGCTTCAACATATGTTGTCCCAATAGTTTCATCATCCCATGATCCTATAAAGTAAAGTCCTCTATTTTTTTATGGGAATGCCTATCATGTCACAAATGAATTTATCCATAATGGAGATGTGTTGTCCTAAGAGATAGGTAGACATTCTTTCTTCTTCATCTACTTGTATATTGTTGTAAAATAATCTAACAAGTCTTGGATAGATAGGTTCACTAATTTGTAAAATAGGGAGTAGATCTAAGTTTGCAAACCATTGGATTATCTCTAAGTCTCTTAGTTCATTTAAATCTACATGTTTTCCCTTATTGACACTCCTAAGTTCGGAAGAGGAAAACTTTTCAGCATGATATTTTGAATCGAAAAGGATAAAATCAAAATCTTCCACTAATCTCCTCTTCTCTTTGTCCCTTGAGGATCTTCTAGACCCCATAACTACTGCTATTTAAGAGGATAGTAATGAGCAAGAGTAAATGAATCAAAAATAGAATTTAAGGGGTTCTTAGAGAATACCTTAGTGAGATCTTCAATAGAAGGAGAGATTGTTGATATTTTGCTTCAAAATGAGGAGTATTTGGGATGCTATGAGGGGTGAAATGGAGGTGGCGAAGCTTTGGAAGAGTAAAGAGGGGAAGGGAGTGAGTTGGGGTCGGTTCCACCGCCGGCCCTAGCTCGGGTTAAGAAGAGGCAGAATTACGGGCGGTTGCACCGCTGGCTGGGGCGGTGCAACCGCTTGCAACACGTGACAGCCGGAGCTGCTACCTCCAGTTGGGGCGGTGAGCACTTGTTCTGACCGCAGTGTGATCTGATTTGAATGTTTTTGACTTGAGAAGAATTTTTATTTAGAGCAATCAACTTTACTTACGTAATTATGTAAGAATTTTCATTGTAAGATAAGAAATTTTGCATGATCAAGATAGATCTTGTGACGTGCATACTCTAAATGTCGTGTACATGTTTGTGACAGATTGTTCAAGTTGGTAAGCCTTGCAAGTTCATGACAAACTTAGTAAGTTCATGATATAGTTGGATTTGAAAGTAACGAACGGATGAAATCAATGAGTTTGAAAATCTAGAGGATATGTGAAGTGAGAATCATGGGTTTTCAATTCTGAGAGATCAAATAAGATTGTATCTATATCACATTTGTAATTTTAACATTCTAATCCTCTTCTGTTATTTAGGCTAGAGAGCATCGCGAGTTCTTTTTGGATCTCGGGTCATGAATATCGAGAATCCAAAGAGCAGGATATTATTTCTTGCTCCCAGCTTAAAGATGTTTTATGTCTTTACAAAAAAGGATGATCTTTAGGTACCCATTTGCTTTTGGGTGCCTAAAAAATAGATCTACATTGTTTATCATGTTGCATAGAATTTATCATGGTTCCTTTAGGAACCCAAATTAATTTGTTTGGACTAATTTTCTTGAATGGACAATAATGCGTTTTGTGTCTAAGTTTACAACAAAAGTTACATTTGCTTTGGTGTCGAACATGTAAGATGGGGCCTTTTATGAAGGTGGTTGGATTTTGGTGAGGACTTCTCACAAATCCGATTCCACTTCTTTTGGGAACGTGACCCTTGTTTGCAAGGATCATGTTCAAGGACTTGCTACCAACCTCGAATTTCTTCAAGGTGTCCTTAAGTAGCAAGTTTTCCTTTTGGAGAGTTTCTAGATCATGGTATTTTATGCATGAAACTAAACTATCATGATATTCAATTTTTAACTTATCGAAATTATAAGTAAGACTATCATGCTCCTTTTTTAGTAATTTGTATTTTCTACTAATAATTTTGCATTCATCAAATAAGTCATGGAAGGCATTTAATAATTCATAAAATGATAAATCTGCATCTATTAAATTTGTTACCTCCTCTCCGATGGCCATTAAGGCGTAATGAGCAACTTGCTCGGTGTTGGACTCCTCTTCTCCGGACGCGCTCGAGTCATCCCATGTTGCTTTGAGCGCCTTCTTCTTTGATATTCTCTTTTTGACTTGGGGACAATCACTCTTGTAGTGTCCTGACTTTTTGCACTTATAGCAAATAACTTGGTCCTTCTTGGGTTCAAGTTTATTTTTTGTGTCATTCTTAAACTTGTTTCTTTTAATGAATTTTTTAAATTTTCTTGTTAGAAGTGCCAAGTCATCGTCACAGTCCTCATCACTTGAGTTTTCTCTAAAGTGGTCTTCTGAAGTTCTAAGTGTCATATCCTTCCTATTCTTTGGAAGGATGTCTTCTTGCTCTTCATGAGCTTTGCAAGTCATCTCGTAGGTCATTAATGACCCGATTAGTTCTTCAAGAGGGAAGTTGTTTAGATCTTTCGCCTCTTGAATAACAGTGACTTTAGGATCCCAACTCTTAGGAAGGGATCTTAGAATCTTATTTACGAGCTCAAAATCCGAAAAACTTTTTCTGAGTCCTTTTAGACCATTGACGACATCCGTGAAATGGGTAAACATGTTGCAAATAGTCTCACTCGGTTTCATCCGGAAAAGTTCGAAAGAATGTAACAAAAGATTGATTTTTGACTCTTTCACTCTACTTGTGCCTTCGTGAGTCACTTCGAGTGTGTGCCAAATATCAAATGCGGTTTCACAAACCGAAACACGGTTAAACTCATTTTTATCAAGCGCACAAAATAAGGCATTCATAGCCTTTGCATTAAGAGCGAAAGCCTTCTTCTCCAATTTATTTCAATCGATCATTGGAAGAGAAGACTTCGAAAATACATTTTCGACAAGATTCCAAAGTTCAAAATCCATAGAAATAAGAAAGATCCTCATTCGGGTCTTCCAATAGGTGTAGTCCGTCCCATTGAACATGGGTGGATGTGTAATAGAATGGCCCTCTTGGTTTCCGGCGTATGCCATCTCTCTTGGGTTTTAATCCATTTGAGAGTTAACCCTGCTCTGATACCAA